>NW_028322102.1:257500-477500 GCF_057628025.1 Oncorhynchus mykiss
ACTCAAAAGGGTTCTACCTGGAACAAAAGTGTTCTTAGGCTGTCCCCATAGGAGAAACCTTTTTTTGGTTCCAGGTAGAGAACCCTTTTAGGTTTCATGTAGAACCCTCTGTGGAAAGGGTTCTACACGGAACTCAAAAGGGTTCTACCTGGAACCAAAAAGGTTTATTCAAAGGGTTCTCCTATAGGGACAACTGAAGATCCCTTTAAGGGTTCTAGAAAGCACCTTTATATATATATATATATATACACTGTATATATATACCATATTCCCAGTTCTGTTCCCCTCTTTTTAACTAGAAATGAAAGACACCGGCTTGTCATTCAAAAATAACATCATGTCAAAATACAATCCAACACAGCATTTCAGACTGTTCACAAAGGAATTCATTATTGGACCACTTAACCATATTTCAATTTGACACTTTTCCTATTTTAGAGTTTGAAGTGGAATTTCCCTCCAGCCTTTGTAGCACCCTCCTTTACAACCCTGCCAACCGAGCCTGATACCCGAAGCCAACAAAAGCATTTTAAATCAGTCATTTGCTTTCAGGAAGTTTAATTAGGATTTGAAAAGGCTATTCCTGCTATATAATAGCTTCCAATTGTTTCAGGTTGATCTATCTGGTCCTTGCAAATAAAATCTACAGAATGTGACAATATTCGCCGAATTAATCACTTTTGAAATTGTAATATGCTTTTCGAAATACCAAATAAAAAAGGGCCCTGCAATGTTGTTGATTTAGTGGAGTAGCTTCTCGGCGTTTTTTCACAGTTCCCATTATTATGCATATCCAGGTAGAAAGTTAATTAACCCAATGCTTAAGCTAATTATGATAGCGGAATGCTATCAACCAAACGCTTTCAGTCAGACAGCTGTCCAGGATTTCATTTGCTAATCATTTTTCTTTTGCCTGAGCATATGGTACGTTTTCCTGCTATCAGAGGAACAACAAACAGCTGAAAATCATTAACTAAAAACAATGTGCATGAAATAGGGGAGCGGTTTTTTTATAAGGATTTGTGTCGAGAAACAAAAAGCCAGACAAACACTGTATAAAGAAGTAATTATTATTTTTTTGGTTTCTGCCACTTAGAAATGTAAGCTGATAGCAATATGTATGTATGACAGGACTACTGATACAACAATTAATTGTTTATATTTATATGCAAATGAGACAGAATGTTTGTTTATCCATTTTATGTTAATGTGATATTGCATATGCCAACACGCCCAAGCAGGAATGTATCTGTTCAATGGGGATCACCCTTGTTAATTCCCTGAGCGTTTTCACATGTGTGGTTATACCCGCCATGTTTAAAAGGGTCAAAATGTTTAGATTTTACAACCTCAGTCTCCAAACATAGCGGGTGAAACACAGCGCTGTTCAACAGAACTGGGATTGTTCTTATAGTAAACAATCAATATATTAAAATCACAAGAATATCAGACATTGCCCAGTTCTTAAATATGTACTTTGTGTGATTTTCCTTCTTAAATATACATGATTTCAACCCAAAGCTATATGTTTATTGGTTAACGAACTGAGCAGGGATAGTAAGGTCCTCTGAAAGGCGTTTATTGCTCTACCTAACGTCGCGATCAGCCTGTCATAGTAACCTTCCTCGGACATGGAAAGTCACAATACGTTTCTGCATGAACTCAAAGGGTTTTAAACGTCATCATCGGTCAACGGAAGACGTTGTGTAAAAAGCAGCAGAACGACGTGACTAGATCATCTTACTTCGTTAAGTGTCCAACGTGATGAGAGAGTCGTTTGCACATCATTTTACGTAATCAACGTGTCATGTTCTGTTAGAGAGAAAAACAACAACAACCGGACACACAGACGGACAACAGAAAGTAGAAAAACGTTGAAGCCACCCTGTAGACCTGGGATGAGTGATACAAGCAACACTTCCCAACATGGATCACGAAATCAAACTAACTCTACGTCTCATACAACACTTCCCAACATGGACCACGAAATCAAACTAACTCTACGTCTCATACAACACTTCCCAACATGGACCAGGAAATCAAACTAACTCTACGTCTCATACAACACTTCCCAACATGGACCAGGAAGTCAAACTAACTCTACGTCTCATACAACACTTCCCAGCATGGACCAGGAAATCAAACTAACTCTACGTCTCATACAACACTTCCCAACATGGACCAGGAAATCAAACTAACTCTACGTCTCATACAACACTTCCCAACATGGACCAGGAAGTCAAACTAACTCTACGTCTCATACAACACTTCCCAACATGGACCAGGAAGTCAAACTAGCTCTACGTCTCATACAACACTTCCCAACATGGACCAGGAAATCAAACTAACTCTACGTCTCATACAACACTTCCCAACATGGACCAGGAAATCAAACTAACTCTACGTCTCATACAACACTTCCCAACATGGACCAGGAAATCAAACTACGTCTCATACAACACTTCCCAACATGAACCAGGAAATCAAACTATGTCTCATACAACACTTCCCAACATGAACCAGGAAATCAAACTAACTCTACGTCTCATACAACACTTCCCAACATGGACCAGGAAATCAAACTAACTCTACGTCTCATACAACACTTCCCAACATGAACCAGCAAATCAAACTACGTCTCATACAACACTTCCCAACATGGACCAGGAAATCAAACTACGTCTCATACAACACTTCCCAACATGAACCAGGAAATCAAACTATGTCTCATACAACACTTCCCAACATGAACCAGGAAATCAAACTAACTCTACGTCTCATACAACACTTCCCAACATGGACCAGGAAATCAAACTAACTCTACGTCTCATACAACACTTCCCAACATGAACCAGGAAATCAAACTACGTCTCATACAACACTTCCCAACATGGACCAGGAAATCAAACTAACTCTATGTCTCATACAACACTTCCCAACATGGACCAGGAAATCAAACTAACTCTACGTCTCATACAACACTTCCCAACATGAACCAGGAAATCAAACTAACTCTACGTCTCATACAACACTTCCCAACATGGACCAGGAAATCAAACTAACTCTACGTCTCATACAACACTTCCCAACATGGACCAGGAAGTCAAACTAGCTCTACATCTCATACAACACTTCCCAACGTGGACCAGGAAATCAAACTAACTCTACGTCTCATACAACACTTCCCAACATGAACCAGGAAATCAAACTAACTCTACGTCTCATACAACACTTCCCAACATGGACCAGGAAGTCAAACTAGCTCTACATCTCATACAACACTTCCCAACGTGGACCAGGAAATCAAACTAACTCTACGTCTCATACAACACTTCCCAACATGAACCAGGAAATCAAACTAACTCTACGTCTCATACAACACTTCCCAACATGGACCAGGAAATCAAACTAACTCTACGTCTCATACAACACTTCCCAACATGGACCAGGAAATCAAACTAACTCTACGTCTCATACAACACTTCCCAACATGAACCAGGAAATCAAACTAACTCTACGTCTCATACAACACTTCCCAACATGGACCAGGAAATCAAACTAACTCTACGTCTCATACAACACTTCCCAACATGGACCAGGAAATCAAACTAACTCTACGTCTCAACAGCCCATGAAACAGTTCTATGTAGAACCTCATCTGCTAAATTGCTTTTTTTTCTCCGGCCCTTCCACTTCACCGCCCCCCTGCCTGGATGACTGACAAATTGATCGGCATATTGGAAAATAATATCCCCCCCACCCCCTCGCAAAATATGTCTGAGTGGGGTTTCTTCCAGGATTTAGAATTTTTCACAAGAGACAAGAGAGGGAAAAGGGGGTTCAGTCAGGTTTTCAGTTCTCACTCTCTCTGCCTGTATGTAATGAGTCTGTATCTCATTTGCAATGGGGACATGCTATATGTCAAACACTCTGTACGGACGTAAACAAAAAATGTGTTTTTTCGACAGCCACTAAAAGCGCTGAGAAGCCGGTACATAAGCAAGTCAAGGAGTGGGAATATAGCCCTGCAGATTATGTTGTTGAGGGGTAATGCATTCATACGTCTTATGTTGCCTTCAGGGCTCTCATTAAATGCGGGGCAGTTTATTACAGACACCCTTGCTGCTTTCAGTAAAGTTATACACACACAGCTACAGGACAGAGCTACAGTACAGAGCTACAGTACAGAGAGCTACAGTACAGAGAGCTACAGTAAAGAGCTACAGTACAGAGCTAGAGTACAGAGCTACAGTACAGATTGCTCCAGTACAGAGAGCTACAGTACAGAGAGCTACAATACAGAGCTACAGTACAGAGCTAGAGTACAGAGCTACAGTACAGATTGCTACAGTACAGAGAGCTACAGTACAGAGAGCTACAATACAGAGCTACAGTACAGAGAGCTACAGTACAGAGAGCTACAGTACATAGCTACTGTACAGAGAGCTAGAGTACATAGCTACATTACAGAGCTACAATACAGAGAGCTACAGTACAGAGAGCTACAGTACAGAGCTACAGTACATAGCTTTAGTACAGAGAGCTAAAGCACAGGGAGCTACAGTACAGAGCTACAGTACAGAGCTGCAGTACAGAGAGCTACAGTACACAGAGCTACAGTACAGAGCTACAGTACAGAGCTACAGTACAGAGAGCTACAGTACAGAGAGCTACAGTACAGAGCTACATTACAGCGAGCTAGAGTACATAGCTACATTACAGAGCTACAATACAGAGAGCTGCAGTACAGAGAGCTACAGTACATAGAGCTACATTACAGAGAGCTACAGTACAGAGAGCTACAGTACAGAGCTACAGTACAGAGCTGTAGTGCAGAGAGCTACAGTACAGAGAGCTACAGTACAGAGCTACAGTACAGAGCTACAGTACATAGCTACATTACAGAGCTACATTACAGAGAGCTACAGTACAGAGCTACAGTACAGAGCTATAGTACAGAGAGCTACAGTACAGAGCTACAGTACAGAGTTACAGTACAGAGAGCTACAGTACAGAGAGCTACGGTACAGAGCTACAGTACAGAGCTACAGTACAGAGAGCTACAGTACAGAGCTACAGTACAGATTGCTACAGTACAGAGAGCTACAGTACAGAGAGCTACAATACAGAGCTACAGTACAGAGAGCTACAGTACAGAGAGCTACAGTACATAGCTACTGTACAGAATGCTAGAGTACATAGCTACATTACAGAGCTACAATACAGAGAGCTACAGTACAGAGAGCTACAGTACAGAGCTACAGTACATAGCGTTAGTACAGAGAGCTAAAGCACAGGGAGCTACAGTACAGAGCTACAGTGCAGAGCTGCAGTACAGAGAGCTACAGTACACAGAGCTACAGTACAGAGCTACAGTACAGAGCTACAGTACAGAGAGCTACAGTACAGAGAGCTACAGTACAGAGCTACATTACAGCGAGCTAGAGTACATAGCTACATTACAGAGCTACAATACAGAGAGCTACAGTACAGAGAGCTACAGTACATAGAGCTACATTACAGAGAGCTACAGTACAGAGAGCTACAGTACAGAGCTACAGTACAGAGCTATAGTACATAGAGCTACAGTACAGAGCTACAGTACAGAGTTACAGTACAGAGAGCTACAGTACAGAGAGCTACGGTACAGAGCTACAGTACAGAGCTACAGTACAGAGAGCTACAGTACAGAGCTACAGTACAGAGCGCTACAGTACAGAGCGCTACAGTACAGAGAGCTACAGTACAGAGAGCTACAGTACAGAGCTACAGTACAGAGCTACAGTACGGAGAGCTACAGTACACAGAGCTACAGTACAGAGCTACAGTACAGAGCTACAGTACATATAGCTACAGTACATAGAACTAAGGTACAGAGAGCTAGAGTGCAGAGCTACAGTACAGAGAGCTACAGTACAGAGCTACAGTACAGAGCGCTACAGTACAGAGAGGTACAGTACAGAGAGCTACAGTACAGAGCGCTACAGTACAGAGCTACAGTACAGAGAGCTACAGTACAGAGAGCTACAGTACAGAGCTACAGTACAGAGAGCTACAGTACATAGAACTAAGGTACTGAGAGCTAGAGTGCAGAGCTACAGTACAGAGAGCTACAGTACAGAGCTACAGTACAGAGAGCTACAGTACAGAGAGCTAAAGTACAGAGAGCTACAGTACAGAAAGCTACAGAACAGATAGCTACAGTACAGAGAGCTACAGTACAGAGAGCTACAGTACAGAGAGCTACAGTACAGAGAGCTACAGAACAGATAGCTACAGTACAGGGAGCTACAGTACAGAGAGCTACAGTACAGAGTTACAGTACAGAGAGCTACAGTACATAGCCACAGTACAGAGCTTCAGTACAGAGCTACAGTACAGAGCTACAGTACAGAGCTACAGTACAGAGAGCTACAGTACAGAGAGCTACAGTACAGAGTTACAGTACAGAGAGCTACAGTACAGAGCTACAGTACAGAGCTACATTGCAGAGAGCTACAGTACAGAGAGCTACGGTACAGAGAGCTACAGTACATAGCCACAGTACAGAGCTACAGTACAGAGCTACAGTACAGAGCTACAGTACAGAGAGCTACAGTACAGAGCTACAGTACAGAGCTACAGTACAGAGCTACAGTACAGAGAGCTACAGTACAGAGCTACAGTACAGAGCTACAGTACAGAGCTACAGTACAGAGCTACAGTACAGAGCTACAGTACAGAGAGCTACAGTACAGAGTTACAGTACAGAGCTACAGTACAGAGCTACAGTACTTGTTTTAACACAAAGCACTTCAGATTCAATATAGTATAGATATACTTCTCTCAGAAAGAGCCATACTAGACATCTGTGTGTTCTGAACTCGTTTTTCTAGACGGTAAGTTGACTGAGATCCATACTGTGGTTCTATGAGAGAGAGAGAGAGAGAGAGAGAGAGAGAGAGAGAGAGAGAGAGAGAGAGAGACAGAGAGAGAGAGAGAGGGAGAGAGACAGAGAGAGAGACAGAGACAGAGACAGAGAGAGACAGAGAGAGAGAGAGAGAGAGAGAGAGAGAGAGAGAGACAGAGAGAGAGACAGAGACAGAGACAGAGAGAGAGAGAGAGAGAGAGAGAGAGAGAGAGAGAGAGAGAGAGAGACTAGACAGAGAGAGAGAGAGAGAGAGAGAGAGAGGCTTTCTAAGTGGCAAGTCGTCCCAGTTTTACATTCCACGTGAGCTAAACCCTCCGTAGACCGTTCCTATTGTTCTCTCTCTCTCTGCCCGACAGAGGGTGAATGTCGTCACATCTAAAACCTCCTCAAATGGTCAAATATCAGAAAATAACTCGCGAAAACCAAATCACTGATGATAAATATACTGTTATACTCTAAAATCAAGGGGAGTTTACAAAAACATAATCAATTCAGCTAATGAGTGCCGCCCCCCCCCCCCCCCCCCCCCATCCACATATTGGACCTTTATATTCAGTTTGTCAAATCTCTTGGTAAATCAGTTCGTCAAATCTCCTACCGCTCCGATCTTCGGTTGTATTACTGTGAATTTCAATGACAGATGTTTGTAGCGGAAAATACCCTCTGTCAGAACAAAATGAGGTGATCTATCATTTTAAGATATGGTCTTCATATAGTGTTGACTGGAAGATATCACTGTGCCTCCAGCCACATTTGACCAGGGAAATAGCAGTGGGATATAGCAGTGATTTGTGTGGCATCGCCTTGCTATGATAAATGCCTTTTTCCAGAACAGAGAAACATAGTATTTAATACGTCCAATATAGCTTTTCAATTCCGTGTTTATGAACCAGGTATAGCGTTGCTTTAAGCCTGCTCACATTCTCTGTCATCTCTATACATTTATGAACCAGGTATAGCGTTGCTTTAAGCCTGCTCACATTCTCTGTCATCTCTATACATTTGTAACATTGAAAATAGACTCTTTTTCTTATTTTTTTTTACAGGAAATGTTCAGAATATAGCTATTAAGGAATTCTGCATTTTAGCTGACGATGGTTAAATAGTGATGGATAGAGGTTCCTGACCCCCCATAATGTCAACCAATACTTTTTTTTTTTTTTTTTTAAACAAGTGACCTTTATTAGTCCAAAGCTGAACTCATAATTCAAACCCTTTCTTGGGTTTCCTATTCGTGGGTTTGGTAGGAATGAGAGGTTAGCTGATTGCTTATAAATTCTGAATATGGCTTGACAACTCGCTGTGTCAGAGTGTCATTCGGAGCCTCGTGTATCAATTATGTGCATTAATTACAATCAGGCTGTGTGTACAAAGTTGAGACTATAAACAATTGTAGAACGTGTTACCGGTACGGATACCAGTTCAGTGTTGGACAATTTGATCGTTATTTAAGTCCAATACATGTCATTATATTCCACTACCGCTTTCTAAAATAACCGGAGATTCCAAAAGAAATAGCAAAACATATTTAATTCAGAAAGAATCTACTGATCTAAGTGATGAATTGTATTTACATTTGCTTGCTGAACCGTGAAACGTAAATGAAACCAGTCAATGGGATAAATAGGAAGAGAAATCTTGTCTAGAAGGTGTTTCTATAGGAGAGGATTCTGCACTCCTAATCCTAAACGCTCTCATCGGGCCTTAAATCGACATTCTTTTTTTTTGTTGCCTAAACCATTGATTGCGTTGATATCGATGGGAGATTTGGGTTGGAAGGTTTGAGTTGTGTGTTTACCACAACTTAGTATTCAACTGATTGATATTTCGCAGAAGATTGATCTCGTGGTCTTTTAAAACCCTTAACGTGAACCCCATCTAGCTAATAAGTGTTCAATTTCAGCCCAACTGTTAAATCTGCCCTCCAGCCATTGTGCGTGAGGCTTAGGGGGTCCCTGACATGGAAGAGAGAGGAGTGATCTCCAATGATTAGTCTCTCAGCATCTCAACATGTTGTCAATTACGCCATGGATTCGCCCACTTCACTAAATCTGACAGCACTGAGTGTTCTTGTCAGATGTGTGTAATCCAGCTAGAAGCTGGCTGTGGGCTTGTTAAGGTGTCTGAGAATTAGAGGGTCGCTGAAGACACTCCTTATCCCCCCCCCCCCCCACCCCCCCACCCACTTTAGGAAAACTCAACTCGATCTGGATGAATGGTCTGGAATTACAATAAGGTTTCCTCAAGGTCTTTTTTGTTGACACTGAAACCACATACACGTTAATGAACACAAGAACACGAGTTGTACAGAATGTTCGCTAACTGTACAGACAGTATACTGACAGCGAAGCTACCACTTTTCATTTGGCTTTATACTCAAGCCTTTCGGATTTGAGATACAAATGTTTTATATCTGTCGTACTGCCCCTGAACAGGCGGTTAACCCACTGTTCCTAGACCAGTTAACCCACTGTTCCTAGACCAGTTAACCCACTGTTCCTAGACCAGTTAACCCACTGTTCCTAGGCCGTCATTGAAAATAAGAATTTTGTTTTTAACTGACTTGCCTGGTTAAATAAAAAATAAATATGAGGTGACAGTAGATAACCTTCCATTTGAAGGTATTTACATACCTGTAGGCAGAACAACATATTTTTACTTTGTCGGCTCAGGGATTTGATCCAGCAACCTTTTCGGTTACTAGTCCAACACTCTAACCACTAGGCTACCCTGTCACCCCCATTTGAGGAATGCAATTCACCTACAGTATAGTAGTGTATCACATTTAGTCAAACGTAGTATTTGGTCCCATATTCCTAGCATAAAATGAATGACTACATCAAGCATGTGACTCGACAAATTAGTTGAATGCTTTTGCAGTTTGTTTGTGTATAGATGCTGTGAAAGACTGGAGTATAGAGCCAAATTAGATATTTTTTACTTCGCTTGTCCAAATAAATATCTAGTATGGTATATACTTGTACGTTGATTTACCAGACTGTCAATGGGATACAAACAATCCTCTTCTTGTGACAGTGACATGGGCTGGTGGTCTCATCGACCAATCAGGTTGGACTGTTGTGTAGTAACACAACGGTGATGAGGCACTTCCTGGATAAGTGGTACAACGTTTGGATGGACGGTTTTGTCAGATGTATGCTTATACGAAAGCAGAAATACATTTTTAAAAAAACATTTCACTTTTGAAAAGCAGTCTCCCAATTTGAAACTGACAAATGCATTTCAAAATGCTGTTAATGTTGCCGTTGCAAGTCATTAGCATAGATTTCTCATCATCTTTGGGTTAGGATGCACCAGGGAGTAAAAAGTATGAAAAGAAATGCCTATCCAAAGCCATTTAAATTACCCCAAAAACGAATAGTGGTATTCGATCTACTCCCAGATGTTGAAATTAGGTTGTGTGACACTCGTTGCATGTGCCGTCAAATTTCTCCTTTTGAGCTCAAATCTCTCTTCCAGAGGACCACATTTGCACGGATGGAGCCACTGACTAGCTACAGTTCTTCAGGGATCTGCAAAACATTTCCACAGTTTGATGAGAACGGTTCCACTCCATCACATCTATAGATTATTTTCAGCCTGTAAAATTTCACACTTTTATTAATCAAATCTTTTTTTTTCTCTTTCGAGCCCTTCTCATCATCCACGGTACAGGTACAGCGTCCTCGTCTTGAATTGGTTGTTGTGCGCACTATTTTCATACCCCATGGGGTAGCTCTGTCCTTCTGAGGGTTGAAAGGGAAGATGGAATGTAACGTTCTGAACACTTAGGTCCTGGGGAACGTCCCCAGTATGGTACCTGTAAGGTTCTGCTCAGAGAAAATGCATGTTTAGAACAAAAGACAATCATATCAAAATTAGAAATTATACTTTAAGTTATGACTTTAAGTTAACTACAGAGTATATAAGTCTAGTGGTGAGACAAAAAAATAATAATAATTTGATGCGTAAATAATTATACTAAAGCTTTTCTGCCAAACTATCATATTGTATTGTAAACTATCATATTGTATTGTAAACTGTCATATTGTAAACTATCATATTGTATTGTAAACCATCATATTGTATTGTAAACCATCATATTGTATTGTAAACCATCATATTGTATTGTAAACTATCATATTGTATTGTAAACTATCATATTGTATTGTAAACTATCATATTGTATTGTAAACCATCATATTGTATTGTAAACTATCATATTGTATTGTAAACTATCATATTGTATTGTGAACCATCATATTGTATTGTAAACTATCATATTGTATTGTAAACTATCATATTGTATTATAAACTATCATATTGTATTGTAAACCATCATATTGTATTGTAAACTATCATATTGTATTGTAAACTATCATATTGTATTGTAAACTATCATATTGTATTGTAAACCATCATATTGTATTGTAAACCATCATATTGTATTGTAAACTATCATATTGTATTGTAAACCATCATATTGTATTGTAAACCATCATATTGTATTGTAAACCATCATATTGTATTGTAAACCATCATATTGTATTGTAAACCATCATATTGTATTGTAAACCATCATATTGTATTGTAAACTATCATATTGTATTGTAAACTATCATATTGTATTGTAAACCATCATATTGTATTGTAAACCATCATATTGTATTGTAAACCATCATATTGTATTGTAAACCATCATATTGTATTGTACTGTGTTTTGGTCCTTTTGCAATTTCCCTTCCATGAACACAACTATTTTATTTACCGTTGTCAGTGTGTGTGTTGTCTACAGTACAGGGGACCTGTGTTATCTCCTCTGAGTGTTCATCCTGTGGGAGTTTGTTTTATTGTTCTTAACAACAGCAGTAATGCACGGCGTCTTTGATGACCCAAATAGATATAGGACATTTATTTTTTATTTTTTTTATTTTACTAGGCAAGTCAGTTAATTAAGAACAAATTCTTATTCACAATGACGGCCTAAATTGACTGAAAACTTTTACTGTGTTTTTGTGTTTTAATCACCGGAGACACTTATTGATAATTATTATAATTTTTTTTTTGTGAACTTTGAAAAAGGAGCAATATTTTTGGAGACAGTCCATATTTCAGTGCCTTCATCTCAGCGTTTTGAGGGTAAATTCAAGCCAACAGAAAGAAAAGGCCAGGTTAGGAGTACCAACATGTTATTTAAGAGCCAATCACTTGACATTTTACTCATTTGAATAGTTTGAACCAAAGCCACCAATGACAACGCTCGAATGTCACATTTCTACCCTAAGCTTTGGAACAAGGAACCCCTGTGAAAAATCCTTGGGTGCTCTTCAAGATGACACCAACAAAATGGCGTCCAAACGGCGTGGCGAATACATGGGTCAAGTCTCGGGGAGAAAAAAGACACCAAATAACAGGCTTCATTTCATTCCTTTGAAAATCCCTTTCTCTATCTAAGGTCAACAGACTTTCTTTCAAAGCGGTGACAATAATGAGTTAAAGGGGGCTCAGGGCTTTATGGCACGATGCCTGGCTGGGCCTCTTAGCTCAGCACCACCACACTGAGTGACAGAAGGCAGCTTGGCAGACCACCACCAGTCTTCTTCCTGCCGTGGAAGAGATGCCTTGGTCCAGCCAACAGCATTCACATCTACTCCTCAATTCAGACAATCACTCTTGTCTTTGCACCAAAACATGTTTGAGGAGCTTAACTGGGTGGAAACATAGATGATACACAAACCAACACTCATGTTTAGAAGAGCTTAACTGGGTGGAAACATCAATTATACTATATTTTAGGAGTGTTGACTTTGGATTTGTCAGTACATTTTTCCCATATCCTCCTGAGACCTGACATAACATACTTGTTTGGGGTAAAATAAAATAGATATATTTTTTAAATATATT
Organism: Oncorhynchus mykiss; assembly: GCF_057628025.1. Classification (NCBI taxonomy): domain Eukaryota; kingdom Metazoa; phylum Chordata; class Actinopteri; order Salmoniformes; family Salmonidae; genus Oncorhynchus; species Oncorhynchus mykiss. The sequence continues at coordinate 270,315 of NW_028322102.1, forward strand.
TTTATTTATATTTTATTGTAATGACAAAATTATCCACTGCAGTGGTTATTAGGACATACATCTGAACATTACTGTCAATGGGTACAGTAGGTGGAACACATTAACATTACAGTCAATGGGGACAGCAGGTGGAACACATTACAGTCAATGGGGACAGTAGGTGGAACACATTAACATTACAGTCAATGGGTACAGTAGGTGAAATACATTACAGTCAATGGGTACAGTAGGTGAAAACATTAACATTACAGTCAATGGGTACAGTAGGTGGAACACATTAACATTACAGTCAATGGGTAAAATAGGTGAAATACATTACAGTCAATGGGTACAGTAGGTGGAACACATTACAGTCAATGGGTACAGTAGGTGGAACACATTAACATTACAGTCAATGGGTACAGTAGGTGACAACATTAACATTACAGTCAATGTGTACAGTAGGTTGCAAGCATTAACATTACAGTCAATGGGTACAGTAGGTGGAACACATTAACATTACAGTCAATGGGTACAGTAGGTGACAACATTAACATTACAGTCAATGTGTACAGTAGGTGAAAACAACATTACAGTCAATGGGTACAGCAGGTGAAAACATTAACATTACAGTCAATGGGTACAGTAGGTGAAATACATTAACATTACAGTCAATGGGTACAGAAGGTGAAATACATTAACATTACAGTCAATGGGTACAGTAGGTTGAAAACAACATTACAGTCAATGGGTACAGTAGGTTGAAAACAACATTACAGTCAATGGGTACAGTAGGTGAGTCTGGGTGTCCTCTACAGAGGACAGGAAGAGAAAGTTGTCAAGGTCAGACACCCCGACCGACACATGTGATATCATTGAAAAGCCCAGAATGTTCCATCATAGGGACAACGGGATTCAATACAGTCAGTGGCTCGTATGGCCTCACAGATACGGACCGAAACCTGATGTCCTCTAGAAAGAACAACATTGAATTTCTGAGTCTCATGATTTTTATTTTATTTCTCCTTTATTTAACAAGGCAACTCAGTTAAATTAAGAAAAAAATATTATTTTACAATGACGGCCTACCCATGCCAAACCCTTCCCTTACTCGGACGACGCTGGGCCAATTGTGCAGTCCGGGATCGTACCAGGGTCTGTAGTGACGCCTCTAGCACTGATGCAGTGCCTCAGACCCGCTGTGATACAGTCCAGGATAGTACCAGGGTCTGTAGTGACGCCTCTAGCACTGAGATGCAGTGCCTGAGACCCGCTGTGATACAGTCCGGGATCGTACCAGGGTCTGTAGTGACGCCTCTACCACTGAGATGCAGTGCCTCAGACCGCTGTGATACAGTCCGGGATCGTACCAGGGTCTGTAGTGACGCCTCTAGCACTGAGATGCAGTGCCTGAGACCGCTGTGATACAGTCCGGGATCGTACCAGGGTCTGTAGTGAAGCCTCTACCACTGAGATGCAGTGCCTTAGACTCGCTGCACCACTCGGGAGAGGCCTACGTTTCCCTAATCATCTGGGTGACATTTCTCAATTATCCACAACAGAGTTCTCATTAATGAACCTTCTTCGCTGTCCACTGGTGGCAACCTTCTCCCATATACATGGGAGTAGACATGTTTTCCCTGCTATCATCCATCCAATCATCTGATCTAAAGTAGTAGATGGTTGGTGATAGAGGCAATACAAATGAAACATCCAATCAGTAAATGTAGAAAGTAATAATGTTTTTTTTTTGTCTCTTTCTATGTTTGCATTTCGCTGGTTCATTTACGTCAATTAAACTCCCCCAGTTGTCTGTGAGGCAGATCCATGCCAGTCGTGTTACTGAGGCTGGCAGAGCTGAGTGTGAATGACTTGGCAGGCCAACAGACAGCAGCACATACGGATAGGCCCTTCTAGGATATCTGCTGTGACAAGGCTTTACGAGCTCACCGAACTTACTGGTAATTTGGCAAAGAACTGTTAGCACTTTACAGGAAGTGACACCGCAGACCCATATGATTTCAAACAAGGCACTTGTATCCAATATCCCAATGTTCTTTTAAGGCTCTTCAAAAATGTAAACCGTTCGCTGACTATTGGCTTATGTTTGGTTGAACGTTAACGAACTAACTCAGTAACTGTACTTTCTAGCTAGTCGTAAACGAGGAGTGCTCTCTAAGCCGTTCTTGGTGTGAACATGACAGTTTCTAGTGCTAGGTGGTCGTAGGGGCTCTGGTCTCTGTCAACATATTGGCATGTTATAGAGTTAACACAAATGAATGAGATGTTCCTACAGGGGATGTAGCCGGCAGTCAGCCTGCAAGGTCCAACGTTAATGAAACCATTAAAGTGCAACAAACAGAATGACTTATCAGGACAAAAAAATGTGTTATTTTCTCAAGGTGAATTTCCTCAGTAATATAAAAGGTGTAAACTGATTCCCCATCACAGAGGTGACACAGAAACTAACCCGACAGAGGATCCTTTAATTGGGCACCGGGAAAAATACAATAAAAGGATATTGCACTTGGAATGCATTATTACAAAAAAAAACATGTTTTCATTGGAATTGCTACAACTTAATTTCAAAAGCACTACCAGCTAAATTATAACAGGTCTATCTTTAAATATCAAAATTGTATTACATTAAAGCAATAACTTACATCCCAGCTAAAATAATATCATTTCAGGTTATTACGTTGCCTAAAAAAATAAATAAAATAAAACCTTCTTTGACAAGCTTGGCTAATTCTTCTATCAGGTTGTTGTGAATTGATGGGACATCTATATTTGCACTAATGTCTGATATTGTATTATGTCAGATGGACCAGCAATGTAGAAGGGTTGTTTCTGCAGATTACTGAGAGTGGTACAACTAAGTACAGTACAAAAGCACTACGTGACAGATTGATGGATGGAGTAGTTTGCTGTATCAAAGTGGACATGGCTAGGACAAGTCCAGTTTTAACATTATGAAGCTGACCCCTTTAGCACAACACGACAATGATCAGCACTGAGGAACGTCTTCTCTTCTCTCCTTAATATTTAACCCTGTCACCTCGATTGACCTAAACCGTAACCAAGCTCAATAAACAAAGACCGTTACTACACAGTTCTACTACACAACAAACAGTTATACTACACAACAAACCAGTTCTACTACACAACAAACCAGTTCTACTACACAACAAACAGTTCTACTACACAACAAACAGTTCTACTACACAACAAACCAGTTCTACTACACAACAAACCAGTTCTACTACACAACAAACCAGTTCTACTACACAACAAACAGTTATACTACACAACAAACCAGTTCTACTACACAACAAACAGTTCTACTACACAACAAACCAGTTCTACTACACAACAAACCAGTTCTACTACACAACAAACAGTTCTACTACACAACAAACAGTTATACTACACAACAAACAGTTATACTACACAACAAACAGTTCTACACTACAGTTCTACTACACAACAAAGTTCTACTACACAACAAACCAGTTCTACTACACAATAAACAGTTATACTACACAACAAACAGTTCTACTACACAACAAACAGTTCTACTACACAACAAACCAGTTCTACTACACAACAAACCAGTTCTACTACACAACAAACCAGTTCTACTACACAACAAACAGTTCTACTACACAACAAACCAGTTCTACTACACAACAAACCAGTTCTACTACACAACAAACCAGTTCTACTACACAACAAACAGTTCTACACTACAGTTCTACTACACAACAAAGTTCTACTACACAACAAACAGTTATACTACACAACAAACCAGTTCTACTACACAACAAACCAGTTCTACTACACAACAAACAGTTATACTACACAACAAACAGTTCTACACTACAGTTCTACTACACAACAAAGTTCTACTACACAACAAACAGTTATACTACACAACAAACCAGTTCTACTACACAACAAACCAGTTCTACTACACAACAAACAGTTATACTACACAACAAACCAGTTCTACTACACAACAAACCAGTTCTACTACACAACAAACCAGTTCTACTACACAACAAACAGTTATACTACACAACAAACAGTTCTACTACACAACAAACCAGTTCTACTACACAACAAACCAGTTATACTACACAACAAACAGTTCTACACTACAGTTCTACTACACAACAAAGTTCTACTACACAACAAACAGTTATACTACACAACAAACCAGTTCTACTACACAACAAACCAGTTCTACTACACAACAAACAGTTCTACTACACAACAAACAGTTCTACTACACAACAAACCAGTTCTACTACACAACAAACCAGTTCTACTACACAACAAACAGTTCTACACAACAAACAGTTATACTACACAACAAACAGTTATACTACACAACAAACCAGTTCTACACTACAGTTCTACTACACAACAAACAGTTCTACTACACAACAAACCAGTTCTACTACACAACAAACCAGTTCTACTACACAACAAACCAGTTCTACTACACAACAAAGTTCTACTACACAACAAACAGTTATACTACACAACAAACCAGTTCTACTACACAACAAACAGTTATACTACACAACAAACCAGTTCTACTACACAACAAACCAGTTCTACTACACAATAAACAGTTATACTACACAACAAACCAGTTCTACTACACAATAAACAGTTCTACTACACAACAAAACAGTTATACTACACAACAAACAGTTATACTACACAACAAACAGTTATACTACACAACAAACAGTTATACTACACAATAAACAGTTATACTACACAACAAACCAGTTCTACTACACAACAAACCAGTTCTACTACACAACAAACCAGTTCTACTACACAACAAACAGTTATACTACACAACAAACAGTTATACTACACAACAAACCAGTTCTACTACACAACAAACAGTTCCACTACACAACAAACAGTTCTACTACACAACAAACCAGTTCTACTACACAACAAACCAGTTCTACTACACAACAAACCAGTTCTACTACACAACAAACCAGTTATACTACACAACAAACCAGTTCTACTACACAACAAACCAGTTCTACTACACAACAAACACAACAAACCAGTTCTACTACACAACAAACAGTTATACTACACAACAAACGAGTTCTACTACACAACAAACCAGTTCTACTACACAACAAACAGTTATACTACACACCAAACGAGTTCTACTACACAACAAACCAGTTCTACTACACAACAAACAGTTATACTACACAACAAACAGTTCTACTACACAACAAATAGTTATACTACACAATAAACCAGTTCTACTACACAACAAACAGTTATACTACACAACAAACAGTTCTACTACACAACAAACGAGTTCTACTACACAACAAACCAGTTCTACTACACAACAAACAGTTATACTACACAACAAACAGTTCTACTACACAACAAACAGTTATACTACACAACAAACCAGTTCTACTACACAACAAACCAGTTCTACTACACAACAAACCAGTTCTACTACACAACAAACAGTTATACTACACAACAAACCAGTTATACTACACAACAAACCAGTTCTACTACACAACAAACCAGTTCTACACTACAGTTCTACTACACAACAAACAGTTCTACTACACAACAAACAGTTATACTACACAACAAACCAGTTATACTACACAACAAACCAGTTCTACTACACAACAAACCAGTTATACTACACAACAAACCAGTTCTACTACACAACAAACAGTTATACTACACAACAAACAGTTATACTACACAACAAACCAGTTCTACTACACAACAAACCAGTTCTACACTACAGTTCTACTACACAACAAACCAGTTCTACTACACAACAAACCAGTTCTACACTACAGTTCTACTACACAACAAACCAGTTCTACTACACAACAAACCAGTTCTACTACACAACAAACAGTTATACTACACAACAAACCAGTTCTACTACACAACAAACCAGTTCTACTACACAACAAACAGTTCTACTACACAACAAACAGTTATACTACACAACAAACAGTTATACTACACAACAAACAGTTCTACACTACAGTTCTACTACACAACAAACAGTTCTACTACACAACAAACCAGTTATACTACACAACAAACGAGTTCTACTACACAACAAACAGTTCTACTACACAATAAACAGTTATACTACACAACAAACAGTTCTACTACACAACAAACAGTTCTACTACACAACAAACCAGTTCTACTACACAACAAACCAGTTCTACTACACAACAAACAGTTCTACTACACAACAAACAGTTCTACTACACAACAAACCAGTTCTACTACACAACAAACCAGTTCTACTACACAACAAACAGTTCTACACTACAGTTCTACTACACAACAAAGTTCTACTACACAACAAACAGTTATACTACACAACAAACCAGTTCTACTACACAACAAACCAGTTCTACTACACAACAAACAGTTATACTACACAACAAACAGTTCTACACTACAGTTCTACTACACAACAAAGTTCTACTACACAACAAACAGTTATACTACACAACAAACCAGTTCTACTACACAACAAACCAGTTCTACTACACAACAAACAGTTATACTACACAACAAACCAGTTCTACTACACAACAAACCAGTTCTACTACACAAGAAACCAGTTCTACTACACAACAAACAGTTATACTACACAACAAACAGTTCTACTACACAACAAACCAGTTCTACTACACAACAAACCAGTTATACTACACAACAAACAGTTCTACACTACAGTTCTACTACACAACAAAGTTCTACTACACAACAAACAGTTATACTACACAACAAACCAGTTCTACTACACAACAAACCAGTTCTACTACACAACAAACAGTTCTACTACACAACAAACAGTTCTACTACACAACAAACCAGTTCTACTACACAACAAACCAGTTCTACTACACAACAAACAGTTCTACACAACAAACAGTTATACTACACAACAAACAGTTATACTACACAACAAACCAGTTCTACACTACAGTTCTACTACACAACAAACAGTTCTACTACACAACAAACCAGTTCTACTACACAACAAACCAGTTCTACTACACAACAAACCAGTTCTACTACACAACAAAGTTCTACTACACAACAAACAGTTATACTACACAACAAACCAGTTCTACTACACAACAAACAGTTATACTACACAACAAACCAGTTCTACTACACAACAAACCAGTTCTACTACACAATAAACAGTTATACTACACAACAAACCAGTTCAACTACACAATAAACAGTTCTACTACACAACAAAACAGTTATACTACACAACAAACAGTTATACTACACAACAAACAGTTATACTACACAACAAACAGTTATACTACACAATAAACAGTTATACTACACAACAAACCAGTTCTACTACACAACAAACCAGTTCTACTACACAACAAACCAGTTCTACTACACAACAAACAGTTATACTACACAACAAACAGTTATACTACACAACAAACCAGTTCTACTACACAACAAACAGTTCCACTACACAACAAACAGTTCTACTACACAACAAACCAGTTCTACTACACAACAAACCAGTTCTACTACACAACAAACCAGTTCTACTACACAACAAACCAGTTATACTACACAACAAACCAGTTCTACTACACAACAAACCAGTTCTACTACACAACAAACACAACAAACCAGTTCTACTACACAACAAACAGTTATACTACACAACAAACGAGTTCTACTACACAACAAACCAGTTCTACTACACAACAAACAGTTATACTACACACCAAACGAGTTCTACTACACAACAAACCAGTTCTACTACACAACAAACAGTTATACTACACAACAAACAGTTCTACTACACAACAAACGAGTTCTACTACACAACAAACCAGTTCTACTACACAACAAACAGTTATACTACACACCAAACGAGTTCTACTACACAATAAACCAGTTCTACTACACAACAAACAGTTATACTACACAACAAACAGTTCTACTACACAACAAACGAGTTCTACTACACAACAAACCAGTTCTACTACACAACAAACAGTTATACTACACAACAAACAGTTCTACTACACAACAAACAGTTATACTACACAACAAACCAGTTCTACTACACAACAAACCAGTTCTACTACACAACAAACCAGTTCTACTACACAACAAACAGTTATACTACACAACAAACCAGTTATACTACACAACAAACCAGTTCTACTACACAACAAACCAGTTCTACACTACAGTTCTACTACACAACAAACAGTTCTACTACACAACAAACAGTTATACTACACAACAAACCAGTTATACTACACAACAAACCAGTTCTACTACACAACAAACCAGTTATACTACACAACAAACCAGTTCTACTACACAACAAACAGTTATACTACACAACAAACCAGTTATACTACACAACAAACCAGTTCTACTACACAACAAACCAGTTCTACACTACAGTTCTACTACACAACAAACCAGTTCTACTACACAACAAACCAGTTCTACACTACAGTTCTACTACACAACAAACCAGTTCTACTACACAACAAACCAGTTCTACTACACAACAAACAGTTATACTACACAACAAACCAGTTCTACTACACAACAAACCAGTTCTACTACACAACAAACAGTTCTACTACACAACAAACAGTTATACTACACAACAAACAGTTATACTACACAACAAACAGTTCTACACTACAGTTCTACTACACAACAAAGTTCTACTACACAACAAACCAGTTCTACTACACAACAAACAGTTCTACTACACAACAAACCAGTTATACTACACAACAAACGAGTTCTACTACACAACAAACAGTTCTACTACACAATAAACAGTTATACTACACAACAAACAGTTCTACTACACAACAAACAGTTCTACTACACAACAAACCAGTTCTACTACACAACAAACCAGTTCTACTACACAACAAACAGTTCTACTACACAACAAACAGTTCTACTACACAACAAACCAGTTCTACTACACAACAAACCAGTTCTACTACACAACAAACAGTTCTACACTACAGTTCTACTACACAACAAAGTTCTACTACACAACAAACAGTTATACTACACAACAAACCAGTTCTACTACACAACAAACCAGTTCTACTACACAACAAACAGTTATACTACACAACAAACAGTTCTACACTACAGTTCTACTACACAACAAAGTTCTACTACACAACAAACAGTTATACTACACAACAAACCAGTTCTACTACACAACAAACCAGTTCTACTACACAACAAACAGTTATACTACACAACAAACCAGTTCTACTACACAACAAACCAGTTCTACTACACAACAAACCAGTTCTACTACACAACAAACAGTTATACTACACAACAAACAGTTCTACTACACAACAAACCAGTTCTACTACACAACAAACCAGTTATACTACACAACAAACAGTTCTACTACACAACAAACCAGTTCTACTACACAACAAACAGTTCTACACTACAGTTCTACTACACAACAAAGTTCTACTACACAACAAACAGTTATACTACACAACAAACCAGTTCTACTACACAACAAACCAGTTCTACTACACAACAAACAGTTCTACTACACAACAAACCAGTTCTACTACACAACAAACAGTTATACTACACAACAAACCAGTTCTACTACACAACAAACCAGTTCTACTACACAATAAACAGTTATACTACACAACAAACCAGTTCTACTACACAATAAACAGTTCTACTACACAACAAAACAGTTATACTACACAACAAACAGTTATACTACACAACAAACAGTTATACTACACAACAAACAGTTATACTACACAATAAACAGTTATACTACACAACAAACCAGTTCTACTACACAACAAACCAGTTCTACTACACAACAAACCAGTTCTACTACACAACAAACAGTTATACTACACAACAAACAGTTATACTACACAACAAACCAGTTCTACTACACAACAAACAGTTCCACTACACAACAAACAGTTCTACTACACAACAAACCAGTTCTACTACACAACAAACCAGTTCTACTACACAACAAACCAGTTCTACTACACAACAAACCAGTTATACTACACAACAAACCAGTTCTACTACACAACAAACCAGTTCTACTACACAACAAACACAACAAACCAGTTCTACTACACAACAAACAGTTATACTACACAACAAACGAGTTCTACTACACAACAAACCAGTTCTACTACACAACAAACAGTTATACTACACAACAAACGAGTTCTACTACACAACAAACCAGTTCTACTACACAACAAACAGTTATACTACACAACAAACAGTTCTACTACACAACAAATAGTTATACTACACAATAAACCAGTTCTACTACACAACAAACAGTTATACTACACAACAAACAGTTCTACTACACAACAAACGAGTTCTACTACACAACAAACCAGTTCTACTACACAACAAACAGTTATACTACACAACAAACAGTTCTACTACACAACAAACAGTTATACTACACAACAAACCAGTTCTACTACACAACAAACCAGTTCTACTACACAACAAACCAGTTCTACTACACAACAAACAGTTATACTACACAACAAACCAGTTATACTACACAACAAACCAGTTCTACTACACAACAAACCAGTTCTACACTACAGTTCTACTACACAACAAACAGTTCTACTACACAACAAACAGTTATACTACACAACAAACCAGTTATACTACACAACAAACCAGTTCTACTACACAACAAACCAGTTCTACACTACAGTTCTACTACACAACAAACCAGTTCTACTACACAACAAACCAGTTCTACTACACAACAAACAGTTCTACTACACAACAAACAGTTATACTACACAACAAACCAGTTCTACTACACAACAAACCAGTTCTACTACACAACAAACAGTTATACTACACAACAAACCAGTTCTACACTACAGTTCTACTACACAACAAACCAGTTCTACTACACAACAAACCAGTTCTACACTACAGTTCTACTACACAACAAACCAGTTCTACTACACAACAAACCAGTTCTACACTACAGTTCTACTACACAACAAACAGTTCTACTACACAACAAACCAGTTCTACTACACAACAAACCAGTTCTACTACACAACAAACAGTTCTACTACACAACAAACCAGTTCTACTACACAACAAACCAGTTCTACTACACAACAAACAGTTCTACTACACAACAAACAGTTCTACTACACAACAAACCAGTTCTACTACACAACAAACCAGTTCTACTACACAACAAACACAACAAACCAGTTCTACTACACAACAAACCAGTTCTACTACACAACAAACAGTTCTACTACACAACAAACCAGTTCTACTACACAACAAACAGTTTACACAAAGTCTATAAGTTCCCTTCACTTGCAGAACAATCACACTAATATCAATATTTGCCCATTCAGCTGTTTTGCAGCACAGTGTTTAGAAAAACAGATCCAGGAAATGCTTTGAAAGTATAAAGGAACAAATGTGCCCTGGAATAGTCATATAAAAAAAACTCAATTATGATTAAAAAAATATACAAATATCCACAAACCCCCCAGAGCTTGAGTCTTTTGATAATACGACGCCCTGTCTTACATCTCCTGGTGCACAAACAGTTCTGACACAGATTCACAAATACCTACTAAGGAACTATTAATTACATGAAACAATAGAACTTCACATCCCAATTAGGAGTGGGCTTTCCTACGTAGATTTGGATCTGGGAACGAGATAAGACGACCCCCCCCCCCCCCTCCCCACACCAACCAAAAAACAAAACAAAACAAGGAAACAAAACCTAAAAAACCCTGCAAGCGTCGGGTTTAATAAACAGAAGAGTTAAGTATTCATGTTTAACAAGCTTGTTTAAAAAAATAAAATTAAAAAAAATGAACATGTTTGTTTGCTCTATAATACTGCAAGTTGTATGGCTCCTGTAGTGTAGACAATAGCCCCCCTATTATTACCATGTTGCTTGGCATCGAAAAAGAAGAAGTCCGTTTGAAGATGGTGATTGTAGACATTCACTAACTCACTAATACATCTTTGTGTATATACGCTCTCCTCTGGTTGTTGTTCAAGAGACCAGCCCATTTACAGGACTTGTTCTATTGATCTATTCCTTTAGAGCGACCTGGTAGTGCCGCTAGTCTATGGACGGAGAGCTCAATTCTCAGAAATATGATCTAATTGTTTACAGGGGGTGCGGGGTCAAGACACAAGTGCCCTTCGGAACAATCCGGGAACAGGAGTGTGGCCTATTAATCTCCATTGTGGTGGGTGATAGATGAGTGATGGGGAAAGGTTCACTGATGTCTGTTCCAGGGCCTGACAGAGCTGTGGCATCCATCATGTCAGCTGCTTTAGAAACAATAACCGCAAGACACAGGAGGTGGAGTGACTGACTGGCTGGCTGGTTAACTGGCTGGCTGGCTGACTGGCTGACTGACTGGCTGGCTGACTGGCTGACTGGCTGACTGGATGGCTGGCTTGCTGGTTGGCTGACTGGCTGGCTGGCTGGCTAGCTGGCTGACTGGCTGGCTGGCTGACTGGATGGCTGACTGGATGGCTGGCTGACTGAGTGACTGACTGGCTGGTTGGCTGGCTGGCTGGTTGACTGGCTGGCTGGCTGGCTGACTGCCTGGCTGGCTGGCTGACTGGTTGACTGGCTGGCTGACTGGCTGGCTGGCTGACTGGCTGACTGGCTGACTGGATGGCTGGCTTTCTGGCTGGCTGGCTGACTGGATGGCTGGCTGACTGACTGACTGACTGACTGGCTGGCTGGCTAGCTGGCTGACTGGCTGGCTGGCTGGCTGACTGGATGGCTGGCTGGCTGACTGGCTGGCTGACTGGATGGCTGACTGGATGGCTGGCTGACTGACTGGCTATTTGGCTGGATGGCTGGCTGGCTGGCTGACTGGTTGACTGGCTGACTGACTGGTTGACTGGCTGGCTGACTGGCTGGTTAACTGGCTGGCTGACTGGTTGGCTGGCTGGCTGACTGGTTGGCTGACTGGTTGAATGGCTGGCTGACTGGTTGGCTGACTGGTTGGCTGGCTGGCTGACTGGCTGGTTAACTGGCTGGCTGACTGTCTGGCTGGCTGGCTGGCTGGCTGGCTGGTTGACTGGCTGGCTGGCTGACTGGCTGGCTGGCTGACTGGCCGACTGGCTGGCTGGCTGACTGGCTGGCTGGCTGGATGGTTGACTGGCTGGCTGTCTGACTGGCTGGCTGGCTGACTGGCTGGCTGGCTGGCTGGCTGACTGGCCGACTGGCTGGCTGGCTGACTGGCTGGCTGGCTGGCTGGATGATTGACTGGCTGGCTGGCTGACTGGCTGGCTGACTGTCTGGCTGGCTGGCTGGTTGACTGGCTGGCTGGCTGGCTGACTGGCTGGCTGGCTGGCTGACTGGCCGACTGGCTGACTGGCCGACTGGCTGGCTGGATGGCTTGCTGCACACGACGGGGCTGCTCTCTGATTACTGTCTACATGTGAAATCATTGTAATGGTGCTTCTTCGCCTGTTTTTCCATGATGCAATCTAGAGAAATATGTATAAAAAATCGCTTCTACTGTGAGCATCTTGAAGATACTGAAGACAATGGATGTACATCAAGTTCTCATGGTCTCACTTCAGTCTTCAACTTTTGACGGTTAAGTTTAGGCATTAATTCCCCTGATTGGTTAAGGTTTGAGATAGGGTTAAAGGTGAAGGGTTAAGGTTTGAGATAGGGTTAAAGGTGAATGGTTAAGGTTTGAGATAGGGTTAAAGGTGAATGGTTAAGGTTTGAGATAGGGTTAAAGGTGAATGGTTAAGGTAAGGGTTAAGGTTTGAGATAGGGTTAAAGGTGAATGGTTAAGGTTTGAGATAGGGTTAAAGGTGAATGGTTAAGGTAAGGGTTAAGGTTTGAGATTGGGTTAAAGGTGAATGGTTAAGGTTTGAGATAGGGTTAAAGGTGAATGGTTAAGGTTTGAGATAGGGTTAAAGGTGAATGGTTAAGGTTTGAGATAGGGTTAAAGGTGAATGGTTAAGGTTTGAGATAGGGTTAAAGGTGAATGGTTAAGGTTTGCGATAGGGTTAAAGGTGAATGGTTAAGGTTTGAGATAGGGTTAAAGGTGAATGGTTAAGGTTTGAGATAGGGTTAAAGGTGAATGGTTAAGGTTTGAGATTGGGTTAAAGGTGAATGGTTAAGGTTTGAGATAGGGTTAAAGGTGAATGGTTAAGGTTTGAGATAGGGTTAAAGGTGAATGGTTGAGGTTAAGGTTTGCGATAGGGTTAAAGTTGAATGGTTAAGGTTTGAGATAGGGTTAAAGGTGAATGGTTAATGTTTGAGATAGGGTTAAAGGTGAATGGTTAAGGTAAGGGTTAAGATTTGAGATAGGGTTAAAGGTGAATGATTAAGGTTTGAGATAGGGTTAAAGGTGAATGGTTAAGGTTTGAGATAGGGTTAAAGGTGAATGGTTAAGGTTTGAGATAGGGTTAAAGGTGAATGGTTAAGGTTTGAGATAGGGTTAAAGGTGAATGGTTAAGGTTTGAGAAAGGGTTAAAGGTGAATGGTTAAGGTTTGAGATAGGGTTAAAGGTGAATGGTAAAGGTTTGAGAAAGGGTTAAAGTTGAATGGTTAAGGTAAGGGTTAAGATTTGAGATAGGGTTAAAGGTGAATGGTTAAGGTTTGAGATAGGGTTAGCGGTGAATGGTTAAGGTTTGAGATAGGGTTAAAGGTAAATGGTTAAGCTAAGGCGTACAGTTTGAAAGGATACAAATAAGAATGTCTGTCACTTGGATTGAACCTGCGATCCTGTGAGCCACAGAATGCTGTTGAAGCCTGTCCTCTATCTCCATCTACAACAGCCTAGCAAGCCACAAGCCTACTAGACAGTAATAATTGCCCTTAGTGGACAGTATATTAGGCATCTCCCAACACATATTTATTTTTCCAGGCAAGTCAGTTAAGAACAAATTCTTATTTACAATGACAGCCGACCCTAGCCAAATCCTAATCACCATCTGTGATTGGGATTCCCATAGAGCCAATTGCACACCGCCCTATGGGACTCCCAATCACAGCCCGGTTGTGATACAGCCTGGAATCAAACCAGGGTCTGTAGTGACACCTCTAAGCACTGAGATGCAGTGCCATAGACCACTGAGATGCAGTGCCATAGACCACTGAGATCCAGTGCCTTAAACTACTGTGATACAGCCTGGAATGGAACCGGGGTCTGTAGTGACGCCTCTAAGCACTGAGATACAGTGTCTTAGACCGTGGTGATACAGCCTGGAATCAAACCAGGGTGTGTAGTGACGCCTCTAAGCACTGAGATGCAGTGCCTTAAACCGCTGCGCCACTCGGGAGCTGGACAGCTGTCAAATATTGCCGTGGATCTGGTGTGACATGGCTGTGGATGAGACGGTGCATGGAGCACAGTGGACAGTTGTCAAATATTGACGTGGATCTGGTGTGACATGGCTGTTGATGAGACGGTGCTTGGAGCACAGTGGACAGTTGTCAAATATTGCCGTGGATCTGGTGTGACATGGCTGTTGATGAGACGGTGCTTGGAGCACAGTGGACAGCTGTCAAATATTGACGTGGATCTGGTGTGACATGGCTGTGGATGAGACGGTGCTTGGAGCACAGTGGACAGTTGTCAAATATTGCCGTGGATCTGGTGTGACATGGTTGTGGATGAGACGGTGCTTGGAGCACAGTGGACAGTTGTCAAATATTGCCGTGGATCTGGTGTGACATGGTTGTGGATGAGACAGTGCATGGAGCACAGTGGACAGTTGTCAAATATTGCCGTGGATCTGGTGTGACATGGCTGTGGATGAGACTGTGCATGGAGCACAGTGGACAGTTGTCAAATATTGCCGTGGATCTGGTGTGACATGGCTGTGGATGAGACGGTGCATGGAGCACAGTGGACAGTTGTCAAATATTGACGTGGATCTGGTGTGACATGGCTGTGGATGAGACAGTGCATGGAGCACAGTGGACAGTTGTCAAATATTGCCGTGGATCTGGTGTGACATGGCTGTGGATGAGACGGTGCATGGAGCACAGTGGACAGTTGTCAAATATTGACGTGGATCTGGTGTGACATGGCTGTTGATGAGACAGTGCTTGGAGCACAGTGGACAGTTGTCAAATATTGACGTGGATCTGGTGTGACATGGTTGTGGATGAGACAGTGCATGGAGCACAGTGGACAGGCATCAGTATAACCATGTATAACCAGTATAGCCATGTGCTGTATGCTCCGCCTTAATACTTGAAAAGAAAAGTGGGCTCTATTGTATTGTTTTCAACAGCAAAAAAAAAAAAAGTTATGGATGGAGGTAAATTAAATGTTACTTTTAAACTGTATTGTCTTATTACTTTCTGATTCACCACATATGAATCACGTCTCTCGTATGTGCTACGTTGCTGGATTTGAACTGGCGAACTCTCTCTGATATTGACGGCGAAGCTGAATTAATGTGTGGCCCACGGTATCAGACAACACACCGAATCCCCAGCAAAGCCAGAAACATTCCTCCCGCTTAGACTCTTGACATTTGTTTTTCATCATGAACTTAAAGGTCACGGAGGCAGGACTGTAAAGTTTGGGGTCGGTGTATTTGCATGGATTTAATAACCTCAGTCATTCTCTCTCTCTCTCTCTCTCTCTCCAGAAGAAACTCCAATATTGTTTGACTTAAAGACTGTTGTTTTATTACCTCAGTCATTCTCTCTCTGTTTGACTTAAAGACTGTTGTTTTATTACCTCAGTCATTCTCTCTCTCTGTTTGACTTAAAGACTGTCGTTTTATTACCACAGTCATTCTCTCTCTCTGTTTGACTTAAAGACTGTTGTTTTATTACCTCAGTCATTCTCTCTCTCTCTCTCTCTCTCTCCAGAAGAAACTCCAATATTGTTTGACTTAAAGACTGTTGTTTAATTACCACAGTCATTCTCTCTCTGTTTGACTTAAAGACTGTTGTTTTATTACCTCAGTCATTCTCTCTCCCTGTTTGACTTAAAGACTGTCGTTTTATTACCACAGTCATTCTCTCTCTCTGTTTGACTTAAAGACTGTTGTTTTATTACCTCAGTCATTCTCTCTCTCTCTCTCTCTCTCTCCAGAAGAAACTCCAATATTGTTTGACTTAAAGACTGTTGTTTAATTACCACAGTCATTCTCTCTCTGTTTGACTTAAAGACTGTTGTTTTATTACCTCAGTCATTCTCTCTCCCTGTTTGACTTAAAGACTGTCGTTTTATTACCACAGTCATTCTCTCTCTCTGTTTGACTTAAAGACTGTTGTTTTATTACCTCAGTCATTCTCTCTCTCTCTCTCTCTCTCTCCAGAAGAAACTCCAATATTGTTTGACTTAAAGACTGTTGTTTAATTACCTCAGTCATTTTCTCTCTGTATGACTTAAATACTGTTTTGTTACCTCAGTCCTCTCTCTGTTTGACTTAAATACTGTTTTGTTACCTCAGTCCTTCTCTCTCTGTTTGACTTAAATACTGTTGTGTTACCTCAGTCATTTTCTCTCTGTTTGATTTAAATTCTGTTTTGCTACCTCAATCATTCTCTATCTATATGACTTAAATACTGTTTTGTTACCTCAGTCCTCTCTCTGTTTGACTTAAATTCTGTTTTGTTACCTCAGTCCTTCTCTCTATTTGACTTAAATACTGTTTTGTTACCTCAGTCCTTCTCTCTCTGTTTGACTGATTAGTCTCTCCTTTCTACCTCTGCAAACCAGTGTGTTAAAAAAAAAATAAGTTCAGTTTCATCAGCATATGTTGTCAATATTTTCAAAAGACAGATTTGTTATGAGAACTTTTAACACTTAAAAAGTGTTTTAATACACACACACACACACACACACACACACACACACACACACACACACACACACACACACACACACACACACACACACACACACACACACACACACACACACACAGCATCCCGAGCCGACTAGGTGAGACGTCTGCCGATGTGCCCTTGAGCAAGGCACTTAACCCCTAAACGCTCCTGTAGGACTGCTAAGTAACTGAAATGTAAATGTCATACCGTGCGTACAGTCACAGAACGTTACAGTGTTTGACTCCTAGTTACAGTGTTTGACTACAAGTTACAGTGTTTGACTCCAAGTTACAGTGTTTGACTCCTAGTTACAGTGTTTGACTCCTAGTTACAGTGTGTTACAGTGTTTGACTCCAACCGTTTAGCTAACTGGGAGAGTCTTGGGTAAATCTTTTAAAACCTCAAATTCCAAACGGAAATGACTCATTTTGATTTTTAAACACTATTGAGCTTCTGTTTTTGTTTTTGTTTTCTTAAGTCAACAACTGACAACAGTGGCACAGTCCACGTACTGACTGACTGATGTCCGCGTATTTCATGGAGTCTATATAGTTTCTAGATAACTTTATAAAGACGTTTAGAGATTCAAGATGTCACCAGTCGCTGTTCTATTAACTTCAAAAATATGAACATGACTCCCTAGAGGGCCCTTTACTACGGTGGCCCTATAAGGGACAAACTACCAACCACAAAATAGCCACTTGCATTGACTTCCCTACTGACTGTGTTCGTTGGAGAATCTGTGTCATAAATAATTCAGGTAAAAAATAGAGTCAATGGTAGGAGGAAGCAGCTAGAGCCACTGACACCTCCGAGGTCATTCTTAATGGGGACAGGAATGAGAAAGGTGAGAGCTTGGGGTTTCCTGCCGTGTCATCATGAGTTGAATCGCAAATGTATTGGATTATTATTATATTATTAATCCCCTATAGCCGACTGTAAAGTAGAGTATTGGCCATCTTTTCCATCTGACAGAGGAACTATTTATACAGGTGAGAGAGTTCAATCACATACCCTGCCAGAATGCATTGCCACACCAACACTTTCCACTTCCTTCATGAGAACACTGGTGTCAGTCACCAGGATTATGCATCCGCATTGGACAGGTTGGAAACGGCTGAGATTGAACAGGTTGGGAAATGGCTGATACTGAACAGGTTGGGAACTGGTGATATTGAACAGGTTGAGGTTGGGAAACAGCTGATACTGAACAGGTTGGGAAGGACTGATATTGAACATGTTGAGGTTGGGAAATGGCTGAATTTGAACAAGTTGAGGTTGGGTAATAGCTGATATCGAACAGGTTGGGAGGGGCTGATACTGAACAGGTTGAGGTTGGGAAAAGGTTGATATTGAACAGGTTGGGAGGGCTGATACTGAACAGGTTGAGGTTGGGAAAAGGTTGATATTGAACAGGTTGGGAGGGCTGATACTGAACAGGTTGAGGTTGGGAAAAGGTTGATATTGAACAGGTTGGGAGGGCTGATATTGAACAGGTTGGGAATGACTGAAATTGAATAGGTTGAAAGGGCGAAAATGGCCCACAACTGTATTTTGTGGAGGTTTGAATGTTTAAATGAAGACGTCTCGGGAGTTTCTATAGTTTATGAGGCACCACAAAAGGGTCAGTCTAGTTTAGATAAAAACCTCAGGCCTGTCGGCGAGAGGATAGTATAAAGGTGAATTATTGATCAAATCAAACAGCTAGCTACTACTGTACCCATACGATGTGCTTTGAATCATATTGATTTACACTGGTTCTTCCTTTAAATGTTTTGAGCTTTATGCCACAACGGTTTTGTGGTAGACGGTGGCAGATTGTGGTAAATTGCGTCAATCTGGCAACAATGGCTGACACTCAAATCACTACGTCATAGAATTCTGCGTCTCCCAGCAAGCTGTGCTGCAGCACGCCACAACTTTTAAAGGAAGAAACACCGGTAATCCACCAGAACTACACCACATGACCAAAAGTGTAAGAAAACCTCTTGAAATAAGTGGATTCTGCTATTTCAGCCACACCCTTTTGCTGACAGGTGTATCTAATTGTGCATGAGGTGGCAGGGTAGCCTAGTGGTTAGAGCGTTGGACTAGTAACTGGAAGTGTTGCAAGTTCAAACCCCCGAGCTGACAAGGTACAAATCTGTTGTTCTGTCCCTGAACAGGCAGTTAACCCACTGTACCTAGGCCGTCATTGAAAATAAGAATTTGTTCTTAACTGACTTGCCTAGTAAAATATTTTTTTTTAAATTCAATACAACCTTGCAATCTACATAGACATTGGCACTATAATGGCCCTTACTGAAATAGCCGATCCAGTGACTTTCAACGTGGCGCCGTCATAGGATGCCTCAGGAAGAACTGCCTCAGGAAGAAACGTCTGCAAAAGATGTGTTTGTCGGGAGCTTCATGAAACGGATTCCATGGCCAAACAGCTATGGAAACAGGCTAAGATCACCATGCGCAATGCAAAGCGTTGGCTGGAGTGGTGTAAAGTTCGTCGCCATTGGACTCTGGAGCAGTGGATACACGTTCTCTGGCGTGATGAATCACGCTTCACCATCTGGCAGTCCGACAGACAAATCTGGGTTTGGCCGATGTCAGGAGAACGCTGCCTGCCCCAATGCATAGTGCCAACTGTGGTGGAGGAGGAATAATGGTCTGGGGCTGTTTTTCGTAGTTCGGGCTAGACCCCTTAGTTCCAGTGAAGGGAAATTTTAACGCTACAGCATACAATGACATTTTATATGATTCTGTGCTTCCAACTTTGTGGCAACAGTTTGGGGAAGGCCCTTTCCTGTTTCAGCATGACAACGCCCAAAAGCGTGGTCCATACATAAATGGTTTGTGGAGATCGTTGTGGAAGAACTTGACTGGCCTGCAGAGAGCCCTAACCTCAACCACATCGAACACCTTTGGGATGAATTGGAATGCCGAACACCAGTGTCCGACCTCACTAATTCTCTTGTGGCTGAACGGAAGCAATTCCCCGCAGCAATGTTCCAACATCTAGTGGAAAGTCTTCCAAGAAGAGTGGAGGCTGTTATAGCAGCAACGTTCCAACATCTAGTGGAAAGCCTTCCCAGAAGAGTGGAGGCTGTTATAGCAGCAACGTTCCAACATCTAGTGGAAAGTCTTCCCAGAAGAGTGGAGGCTGTTATAGCAGCGAATGGGGACCAACTCCATATTAATGCCCATTTGGGAATGAGATGTTCAACAAGCAGGTGTCCACATACTTTTAGCCAAGCGGTGTATATTGTTAGGGGCCAGGTAAAATAACGGGTCCATACCCAACAAGCCTCATATTATGATAATTTAATGAGATCAAATCTCTATTACCAACGTTTAATCAGGAGAGTTCAGGCCGCCGTAGGGAGTGAAGCAGACTCAAACACTATGAATGGCAGGTCCCTACATGCAATTACAGTGAGTGCTGGTGTTCCTGTACTGGTACAGTATTGGACTCGAAGGCTTCTTGATAACGCTGTAGTGAGCAGAGAAGGACAACGCCTCTACTCTACATACATAAACGACACCCTATCCCTTATAGAGGACACTACGTTTTTACCAGGATCCATCAAAAGTAGGGCACTACATAGGGAATAGGGTGCTGTTGCTGACGCTGCCCCAGAATGCTTAGAGGCCTCAGCTACAATGAATTCTATGAATAAATATCAGCACTTCTCCATCCATTTAGTCATTGTGTCACACAGTGAGGTCTGAACGGAGACAGAAGATGGAACAGAGAACTTAATAAACAGCCTGATAGGTTTGACACCCCGGAACCAGCTTGGTTATACTGCAGAAGCCCTCAATTTGTTGTGTATGTTTGTCACTGCACTGTCATGTATACTGAACAGCATGCAGAAATGTCTAGGATTTTACTAAGTTATAGTTCACATAAAGGAAATCAGTCAATTGAAACAAATTCATTAGGCCCAAATCTATAGATTTCACATGCCCGGGAGTAAAGACATACATCTGTTGGTCACAGACACCTTTAAAAACAATGTAGGCGTGTGGATCAGAGAACCAGTCAGTATCTGGTGTGACCGCCATTTGCCTCACGCAGCGCGACACATCTCCTTGTCTTAATTCTGACGAGGCTGTTGATTGTAGCCTTCTAGAATGTTGTCCCAGTCCTCTTCAATGGTTGTGTGAAGTTGATGGATATTGGCGGGGGAACATGCTCAATGGGTGACATGTCTGTTGAGTTTCGCAGGGAGAACTGGGACATTTTCAGTTACCAGGAACTGTGTACAGATCCTACAACATGAGGCTGTGACATGAGGTGATGGCGGTGGATGAATGGCACGACAATGGGCCTCAGGATCTCGTCACGGTATCTCTGTGCATTCAAACTACCATCGATAATATGCAATTGTGTTCGTTGTCCTTATCTTATACCTGCCCATAACATAACCCCACCTCCACTATGGTGCACGCTGTTCACAAAAGATGACATCAGGAAACCGCTCGCCCACACCACACCAAACACATGGTCTGCGGTTGTGAGGACAGTTAATGCCAAAACGTCTAAAATGGCTTATGGTAGAGAAATTAACATTATATTCTCTGGCAACAGCCAATGTCATTCTCCCTCAAGACTTGATACATCTGTGGCATTATGTTCTGTGACAAAACATCTATAGCTTGTAACTTCCACTGTAAAATGTCAGACTTGATTTGCCCCGATGGAAAATGTATCAACCCCTACAAAACAAAAAAATTGCAATTCATTATAATCCACATAAAAATTCACATCTCCTGTTGCTGCAGGATTATTGTCCTTATGTGAGAAACTGGTCACATTAAATCTGTAAATTACAACTGAAAGCTGAGACAACTTACGATGTAAATCGTAGATGTTAATATGATAATACAGCTCAGCATAACTTAATTAAATGTAAACTATCGAAACGCCTGTCCCCATCATTGGAACCCTAATCATATGGTTTTCAGTGATAAACCCGCCCTCAGCTCCACAGTAACGCCTCAGATCTGACTTTCAGTTTGACATGTCTGTCTGATCGACCGATCAACCGGGCGGGCTCAGATCTGACTTTCAGTTTGACATGTCTGTCTGATCGACCGATCAACCGGGCGGGCTCAGATCTGACTTTCAGTTTGACATGCCTGTCTGATCGACCGATCAACCGGGCGGGCGCAGATCTGACTTTCAGTTTGACATGTCTGTCTGATCGACCGATCAACCGGGCGGGCTCAGATCTGACTTTCAGTTTTGACATGCCTGTCTGATCGACCGATCAACCGGGCGGGCTCAGATCTGACTTTCAGTTTTGACATGCCTGTCTGATCGACCGATCAACCGGGCGGGCTCAGATCTGACTTTCAGTTTGACATGTCTGTCTGATCGACCGATCAACCGGGCGGGCTCAGATCTGACTTTCAGTTTTGACATGTCTGTCTGATCGACCGATCAACCGGGCGGGCTCAGATCTGACTTTCAGTTTGACATGTCTGTCTGATCGACCGATCAACCGGGCGGGCTCAGATCTGACTTTCAGTTTGACATGTCTGTCTGATCGACCGATCAACCGGGCGGGCTCAGATCTGACTTTCAGTTTGACATGTCTGTCTGATCGACCGATCAACCGGGCGGGCTCAGATCTGACTTTCAGTTTGACATGCCTGTCTGATCGACCGATCAACCGGGCGGGCTCAGATCTGTCAGTCTAAGTGCTGTTGTAGTTAAGATGTCCATACTAAGTAGCCTAATGCATTTCAGATTTCATAAATCAACTTCAGGCAGTCAGGTTTTCACAGTCTGTATATTCCCACGCAGACGGCAGAGTTCTGGTGCTGATTTTAGTCCCGTCTCAGAGTTTGTCTGAGCAGTGTCTTAACATCATGCTAAAACCTACTCTGAGCAGTGTCTTAACATCATGCTAACACCTACTCTGAGCTCTGAGTTTTTTCTTATTTTTTAACAGGATTCCTAGGACTTTTTCTGAGATGCTTTGTGGATATGGGCTCATTTCCCTATTTTAGTGTCCTGGGAGCAGCTCAGATCAGATCTACATTTTAGTGTCCTGGGAGCAGCTCAGATCAGATCCCTATCTTTGTGTCCTGGGAGCAGCTCAGATCAGATCCCTATCTTTGTGTCCTGGGAGCAGCTCAGATCAGATCCCTATCTTTGTGTCCTGGGAGCAGCTCAGATCAGATCCGTATTTTAGTGTCCTGGGGGCAGCTCAGATCAGATCCCTATTTTAGTGTCCTGGGAGCAGCTCAGACCCTATCACCTATTTTAGTGTCCTGGGAGCAGCTCAGACCCTATCACCTATTTTAGTGTCCTGGGAGCAGCTCAGACCCTATCACCTATTTTAGTGTCCTGGGGGCAGCTCAGATAAGATCCCTATTTTAGTGTCCTGGGAGCAGCTCAGATCATATCACCTATCTTAGTGTCCTGGAAGCAGCTCAGATCAGATCCATATCTTAGTGTGATTGTTATAAGCTTGTTGTTTATTTTTCCCTCCATGCATGTTTGTTTTGATAAGTGTGCTGGCTTGGTTCTGTGATAATAAACCTTCGGTTTAGGTTCCCCTGCGGTCTTATCCCTGCTGGTTGAGCTGCAGACTCTTAAACCAACATAGATATGGGCAGTCACTTCAACCCCAGACCTAAATAGAACATTGTGGTCATCTGGAATATGGGGTTAAACACCCTGTTGAATTCAGTCCCAGGCTCCACAGATAAAGTTATCAGAGTCAGTTTCAACCCTCCCTATATCCCTCTCCCTCTCTCTCCCTCCCTCTCTCCCCCTGTCCCTCTCTACTCTCTCTCCCTCTCTCCCTCCCTCCCTCTCTCCCCCTCTCCCTCTCTCCTCTCTCTCCCTCTCTCCCTCCCTCCCTCTCTCCCCCTCTCCCTCTCTCCTTCTCTCTCCCTCTCTCCCTCTCTCTCTCCCTCCCTCCCTCCTTCCATCCATCCACCCACCTGCCCACCAGGCCGTGGTATTTACAAGATGGGATTTCTAAGACTCAAACTGCTCAGTTGTATAAACATTCCGCAAGCAGCATTAGACTTATTCAAACCATGTAGTAGTGATAGGCTTGTTAATGCAGCTGTTTAAGGGCAATGCGTGCTTCCCAAACGCCACTGTATTCCCTGTATAGCGCATATGGGCCTTGATCACGCGTAGTGCACTATATAGTGAATAGAATGCCGTTTAGGGCGCAGCCCAATGTGTGATTGCTCTTTGTTGTAGACTTTGGCATATTTGAATTCCATTTTCTTACTAACGGCCAAGGCAAACATCCAGAATGTAATCAGTACTCCGGGGCCAGCGAGTCAAAGCACAGCAGCGTCAACCTCTTAAATGTTTCCAGTGTGACCTCTATCGTCAAATAATTACCATCTAATCGGCAGTGGGTATGTTTATCTAGGGGTAGCTAAAGGGGTGACTTGGTTGTGGCGAAGGGGGGGGGGGGGATTGCAATCTGTGGTGTACATGTCATATGCATTGGAACAAAAAAGGAATCCTTAAATCACCATATCAATGATTAAACATTTTTTAAAAGGGTTCATCAGATGACAACGGGCTAAAACGTTGTTATTTTTGATTCACTTCGGGGCAAACAGCTGTGTAACAACTCTCTAGGACACGGAGGACAACAATTGGACATTAATCTAATTTCTGTGTTTTGCTTTTGTTTCAATTGCACGGCCTTCACAGCTAAATCAACCCCAAGGCTAGTCTCTTTGCAGAGAGGGGGAAAAGGGGATTAGTCAAATATCATTGAAGTACGCCG
This sequence comes from Oncorhynchus mykiss, assembly GCF_057628025.1. Classification (NCBI taxonomy): domain Eukaryota; kingdom Metazoa; phylum Chordata; class Actinopteri; order Salmoniformes; family Salmonidae; genus Oncorhynchus; species Oncorhynchus mykiss. Next base: position 296,034 of record NW_028322102.1, read on the forward strand.
TTACAAAACAAGATCTGATTTATGAATTAAAACAGCAGACAAATCACGGGACAGATTAGCTCATAACACCGGCACAGCGGGATGACAAATCCTCACCAGCCACTATTGAAGTCTGACAGTAATTGATGATAAAGCGAAAAGGTTTGTAGGAAACAATTATTAGGAGTCAGAGCTCTACTCCTTAACCGTGCAGGCTTGATCCTTCCTCCACACTGTTAGTGGTAGAAGAATGGGGAGATCTATAGTCCTGGTAGTGGTAGAGGGATGGGGAGATCTATACTCCTGTTAGTGGTATAAGAATGGGGAGATCTATACTCCTGTTAGTGGTAGAGGGATGGGGAGATCTATACTCCTGGTAGTGGTAGAGGGATGGGGAGATCTATACTCCTGGTAGTGGTAGAGGGATGGGGAGATCTATACTCCTGTTAGTGGTAGAGGGATGGGGAGATCTATACTCCTGTTAGTGGTAGAGGGATGGGGAGATCTATACTCCTGATAGTGGTATAAGAATGGGGAGATCTATACTCCTGTTAGTGGTAGAGTGATGGGGAGATCTATACTCCTGTTAGTGGTATAAGAATGGGGAGATCTATACTCCTGTTAGTGGTAGAGGGTTGGGGAGATCTATACTCCTGTTAGTGGTAGAGGAATGGGGAGATCTATACTCCTGTTAGTGGTAGAGGGATGGGGAGATCTATACTCCTTTTAGTGGTAGAGGGATGGGGAGATCTATACTCCTGGTAGTGGTAGAGGAATGGGGAGATCTATACTCCTGTTAGTGGTAGAGGGATGTTGGAGATCTATAGTCTTGGTAGTGGTATAAGCATGGGGAGATCTATACTCCTGTTAGTGGTAGAGGAATGGGGAGATCTATACTCCTGTTAGTGGTAGAGGGATGGGGAGATCTATACTCCTGTTAGTGGTAGAGGAATGGGGAGATCTATAGTACTGTTAGTGGTAGAGGGATGGGGAGATCTATACTCCTGTTAGTGGTATAAGAATGGGGAGATCTATACTCCTGTTAGTGGTAGAGGGATGGGGAGATCTATACTCCTGTTAGTGGTAGAGGAATGGGGAGATCTGTACTCCTGTTAGTGTTAGAGGGATGCAGAGAACTATACTCCTGTTAGTGGTAGAGGGATGGGGAGATCTATACTCCTGGTAGTGGTAGAGGGATGGGGAGATCTATACTCCTGGTAGTGGTAGAGGGATGGGGAGATCTATACTCCTGTTAGTGGTAGAGGGATGGGGAGATATATACTCCTGTTAGTGGTAGAGGGATGGGGAGATCTATACTCCTGGTAGTGGTAGAGGAATGGGGAGATCTATACTCCTGTTAGTGGTAGAGGGATGTTGGAGATCTATAGTCTTGGTAGTGGTATAAGAATGGGGAGATCTATACTCCTGTTAGTGGTAGAGGAATGGGGAGATCTATACTCCTGTTAGTGGTAGAGGGATGGGGAGATCTATACTCCTGTTAGTGGTAGAGGAATGGGGAGATCTATAGTCCTGATAGTGGTAGTGGGATGGGGAGATCTATACTCCTGTTAGAGGTAGAGGGATGGGGAGATCTATACTCCTGTTAGAGGTAGAGGGATGGGGAGATCTATACTCCTGTTAGAGGTAGAGGGATGGGGAGATCTATACTCCTGTTAGAGGTAGAGGGATGGGGAGATCTATACTCCTGTTAGTGATAGAGGGATTGGGAGATCTATACTCCTGTTAGTGGTAGAGGGATGGGGAGATCTATACTCCTGTTAGAGGTAGAGGGTTGGGGAGATCTATACTCCTGTTAGTGGTGGAGGAATGGGGAGATCTATACTCCTGTTAGTGGTAGAGGGATGTTGGAGATCTATACTCCTGTTAGTGGTAGAGGGATGGGGAGATCTATACTCCTGTTAGAGGTAGAGGGTTGGGGAGATCTATACTCCTGTTAGTGGTGGAGGAATGGGGAGATCTATACTCCTGTTAGTGGTAGAGGGATGTTGGAGATCTATACTCCTGGTAGTGGTGGAGGAATGGGGAGATCTGTACTCCTGTTAGTGGTGGAGGAATGGGGAGATCTATACTCCTGTTAGTGGTAGAGGGATGTTGGAGATCTATACTCCTGGTAGTGGTGGAGGAATGGGGAGATCTATACTCCTGTTAGTGGTAGAGGGATGTTGGAGATCTATACTCCTGTTAGTGGTAGAGGGATGGGGAGATCTATACTCCTGTTAGTGGTAGAGGGATGGGGAGATCTATACTCCTGATAGTGGTATAAGAATGGGGAGATCTATACTCCTGTTAGTGGTAGAGTGATGGGGAGATCTATACTCCTGTTAGTGGTATAAGAATGGGGAGATCTATACTCCTGTTAGTGGTAGAGGGTTGGGGAGATCTATACTCCTGTTAGTGGTAGAGGAATGGGGAGATCTATACTCCTGTTAGTGGTAGAGGGTTGGAGATCTATACTCCTGTTAGTGTTAGAGGAATGGGGAGATCTATACTCCTGTTAGTGGTATAAGAATGGGGAAATCTATACTCCTGTTAGTGGTAGAGGGTTGGGGAGATCTATACTCCTGTTAGTGGTAGAGGAATGGGGAGATCTATACTCCTGTTAGTGGTAGAGGGATGGGGAGATCTATACTCCTTTTAGTGGTAGAGGGATGGGGAGATCTATACTCCTGGTAGTGGTAGAGGAATGGGGAGATCTATACTCCTGTTAGTGGTAGAGGGATGTTGGAGATCTATAGTCTTGGTAGTGGTATAAGAATGGGGAGATCTATACTCCTGTTAGTGGTAGAGGAATGGGGAGATCTATACTCCTGTTAGTGGTAGAGGGATGGGGAGATCTATACTCCTGTTAGTGGTAGAGGAATGGGGAGATCTATAGTACTGTTAGTGGTAGAGGGATGGGGAGATCTATACTCCTGTTAGTGGTATAAGAATGGGGAGATCTATACTCCTGTTAGTGGTAGAGGGATGGGGAGATCTATACTCCTGTTAGTGGTAGAGGAATGGGGAGATCTGTACTCCTGTTAGTGTTAGAGGGATGCAGAGAACTATACTCCTGTTAGTGGTAGAGGGATGGGGAGATCTATACTCCTGGTAGTGGTAGAGGGATGGGGAGATCTATACTCCTGGTAGTGGTAGAGGGATGGGGAGATCTATACTCCTGTTAGTGGTAGAGGGATGGGGAGATATATACTCCTGTTAGTGGTAGAGGGATGGGGAGATCTATACTCCTTGTAGTGGTAGAGGAATGGGGAGATCTATACTCCTGTTAGTGGTAGAGGGATGTTGGAGATCTATAGTCTTGGTAGTGGTATAAGAATGGGGAGATCTATACTCCTGTTAGTGGTAGAGGAATGGGGAGATCTATACTCCTGTTAGTGGTAGAGGGATGGGGAGATCTATACTCCTGTTAGTGGTAGAGGAATGGGGAGATCTATAGTCCTGATAGTGGTAGTGGGATGGGGAGATCTATACTCCTGTTAGAGGTAGAGGGATGGGGAGATCTATACTCCTGTTAGAGGTAGAGGGATGGGGAGATCTATACTCCTGTTAGAGGTAGAGGGATGGGGAGATCTATACTCCTGTTAGAGGTAGAGGGATGGGGAGATCTATACTCCTGTTAGTGATAGAGGGATTGGGAGATCTATACTCCTGTTAGTGGTAGAGGGATGGGGAGATCTATACTCCTGTTAGAGGTAGAGGGTTGGGGAGATCTATACTCCTGTTAGTGGTGGAGGAATGGGGAGATCTATACTCCTGTTAGTGGTAGAGGGATGTTGGAGATCTATACTCCTGTTAGTGGTAGAGGGATGGGGAGATCTATACTCCTGTTAGAGGTAGAGGGTTGGGGAGATCTATACTCCTGTTAGTGGTGGAGGAATGGGGAGATCTATACTCCTGTTAGTGGTAGAGGGATGTTGGAGATCTATACTCCTGGTAGTGGTGGAGGAATGGGGAGATCTGTACTCCTGTTAGTGGTGGAGGAATGGGGAGATCTATACTCCTGTTAGTGGTAGAGGGATGTTGGAGATCTATACTCCTGGTAGTGGTGGAGGAATGGGGAGATCTATACTCCTGTTAGTGGTAGAGGGATGTTGGAGATCTATACTCCTGTTAGTGGTAGAGGGATGGGGAGATCTATACTCCTTTTAGTGGTAGAGGGATTGGGAGATCTATACTCCTGGTAGTGGTAGAGGAATGGGGAGATCTATACTCCTGTTAGTGGTAGAGGGATGTTGGAGATCTATAGTCTTGGTAGTGGTATAAGAATGGGGAGATCTATACTCCTGTTAGTGGTAGAGGAATGGGGAGATCTATACTCCTGTTAGTGGTAGAGGGATGGGGAGATCTATACTCCTGTTAGTGGTAGAAGAATGGGGAGATCTATAGTACTGTTAGTGGTAGAGGGATGGGGAGATCTATACTCCTGTTAGTGGTATAAGAATGGGGAGATCTATACTCCTGTTAGTGGTAGAGGGATGGGGAGATCTATACTCCTGTTAGTGGTAGAGGAATGGGGAGATCTGTACTCCTGTTAGTGTTAGAGGGATGCGGAGAACTATACTCCTGTTAGTGGTAGAGGGATGGGGAGATCTATACTCCTGGTAGTGGTAGAGGGATGGGGAGATCTATACTCCTGGTAGTGGTAGAGGGATGGGGAGATCTATACTCCTGTTATTGGTAGAGGGATGGGGAGATATATACTCCTGTTAGTGGTAGAGGGATGGGGAGATCTATACTCCTGGTAGTGGTAGAGGAATGGGGAGATCTATACTCCTGTTAGTGGTAGAGGGATGTTGGAGATCTATAGTCTTGGTAGTGGTATAAGAATGGGGAGATCTATACTCCTGTTAGTGGTAGAGGAATGGGGAGATCTATACTCCTGTTAGTGGTAGAGGGATGGGGAGATCTATACTCCTGTTAGTGGTAGAGGAATGGGGAGATCTATAGTCCTGATAGTGGTAGTGGGATGGGGAGATCTATACTCCTGTTAGAGGTAGAGGGATGGGGAGATCTATACTCCTGTTAGAGGTAGAGGGATGGGGAGATCTATACTCCTGTTAGAGGTAGAGGGATGGGGAGATCTATACTCCTGTTAGAGGTAGAGGGATGGGGAGATCTATACTCCTGTTAGTGATAGAGGGATTGGGAGATCTATACTCCTGTTAGTGGTAGAGGGATGGGGAGATCTATACTCCTGTTAGAGGTAGAGGGTTGGGGAGATCTATACTCCTGTTAGTGGTGGAGGAATGGGGAGATCTATACTCCTGTTAGTGGTAGAGGGATGTTGGAGATCTATACTCCTGTTAGTGGTAGAGGGATGGGGAGATCTATACTCCTGTTAGAGGTAGAGGGTTGGGGAGATCTATACTCCTGTTAGTGGTGGAGGGATGGGGAGATCTATACTCCTGTTAGTGGTAGAGGGATGTTGGAGATCTATACTCCTGGTAGTGGTGGAGGAATGGGGAGATCTGTACTCCTGTTAGTGGTGGAGGAATGGGGAGATCTATACTCCTGATAGTGGTAGAGGGATGGGGAGATCTATAGTCCTGTTAGTGGTAGAGGGATGGGGAGATCTATAGTCCTGTTAGTTGTAGAGGGATGGGGAGATCTATACTCCTGTTAGTGGTAGAGGGTTGGGGAGATCTATACTCCTGTTAGTGGTGGAGGAATGGGGAGATCTATACTCCTGTTAGTGGTAGAGGGATGTTGGAGATCTATACTCCTGTTAGTGGTGGAGGAATGGGGAGATCTGTACTCCTGTTAGTGGTAGAGGGATGTTGGAGATCTATACTCCTGTTAGTGGTGGAGGAATGGGGAGATCTGTACTCCTGTTAGTGGTGGAGGGATGTTGGAGATCTATACTCCTGTTAGTGGTGGAGGAATGGGGAGATCTGTACTCCTGTTAGTGGTGGAGGGATGTTGGAGATCTATACTCCTGTTAGTGGTAGAGGGATGTTGGAGATCTATACTCCTGTTAGTGGTGGAGGAATGGGGAGATCTGTACTCCTGTTAGTGGTGGAGGGATGTTGGAGATCTATACTCCTGTTAGTGGTATAAGAATGGGGAGATCTATACTCCTGGTAGTGGTGGAGGAATGGGGAGATCTATACTCCTGTTAGTGGTGGAGGAATGGGGAGATCTGTACTCCTGTTAGTGGTGGAGGGATGGGGAGATCTATACTCCTGTTAGTGGTAGAGGGATGTTGGAGATCTATACTCCTGGTAGTGGTGGAGGAATGGGGAGATCTGTACTCCTGTTAGTGGTGGAGGAATGGGGAGATCTATACTCCTGTTAGTGGTAGAGGGATGGGGAGATCTATAGTCCTGTTAGTGGTAGAGGGATGGGGAGATCTATAGTCCTGTTAGTGGTAGAGGGATGGGGAGATCTATACTCCTGTTAGTGGTAGAGGGTTGGGGAGATCTATACTCCTGTTAGTGGTGGAGGAATGGGGAGATCTATACTCCTGTTAGTGGTAGAGGGATGGGGAGATCTATACTCCTGTTAGTGGTGGAGGGATGTTGGAGATCTATACTCCTGTTAGTGGTGGAGGAATGGGGAGATCTATACTCCTGTTAGTGGTAGAGGGATGTTGGAGATCTATACTCCTGTTAGTGGTAGAGGGATGGGGAGATCTATACTCCTGTTTGTGGTGGAGGAATGGGGAGATCTATACTCCTGTTAGTGGTAGAGGGATGTTGGAGATCTATACTCCTGTTAGTGGTGGAGGAATGGGGAGATCTGTACTCCTGTTAGTGGTGGAGGGATGTTGGAGATCTATACTCCTGTTAGTGGTAGAGGGATGTTGGAGATCTATACTCCTGTTAGTGGTGGAGGAATGGGGAGATCTATACTCCTGTTAGTGGTGGAGGGATGGGGAGATCTATACTCCTGTTAGTGGTGGAGGAATGGGGAGATCTGTACTCCTGTTAGTGGTGGAGGAATGGGGAGATCTGTACTCCTGTTAGTGGTGGAGGGATGTTGGAGATCTATACTCCTGTTAGTGGTAGAGGGGCGGGGAGATCTATACTCCTGTTAGTGGTGGAGGAATGGGGAGATCTGTACTCCTGTTAGTGGTGGAGGGATGTTGGAGATCTATACTCCTGTTAGTGGTATAAGAATGGGGAGATCTATACTCCTGGTAGTGGTGGAGGAATGGGGAGATCTATACTCCTGTTAGTGGTGGAGGAATGGGGAGATCTGTACTCCTGTTAGTGGTGGAGGGATGTTGGAGATCTATACTCCTGTTAGTGGTAGAAGGATGGGGAGATCTATACTCCTGTCTAATGATCCACTTAAAAAGGCAGACATTAAAACTAATTTCACCATATTTGCAGATAGATAATCTGTAATTATATGTTTGTAGTTATTTCTGTGACCCTCATTTATCCAGGTGAGTCAACAAAGGACATCGTAGTCACTATGATGTCCTGGCCAGTGACGACGGGGGAGAAGTAACCTTGCATCAAAATAATAAATACAACAACAATACATTTAACTGCTAGTGTAGAAGATCGACATGACAACCCAGAATGACAGGGACATGTAACCAACACACAATGAAATGAGGAACAGTTAGAGCACAATGAGAACAGACATCGCAGCACAGGGACAGAAAAGCATGGACAAAAACACAACATCTAGCAGAAACAGTCAGCATAGATAGTAGACGGTCAGCATAGATAGTAGACGGTCAACATAGACAGCAGACAGTCAACCTGGAGGGTAGACAGTCAACATAGATAGTAGACGGTCAACATAGATAGTAGACAGTCAACATAGACAGCAGACATTCAACATAGATAGTAGACGGTCAACATAGATAGTAGACAGTCAACATAGACAGCAGACATTCAACATAGATAGTAGACAGTCAACATAGACAGCAGACAGTCAACATAGATAGTACGGTCAACATAGACAGTACAGTCAATGAAATGAGGAACAGTTAGAGCACAATGAGAACAGACATCGCAACACAGGGACAGAAAAGCATGGACAAAAACACAACATCTAGCAGAAACAGTCAGCATAGATAGTAGACGGTCAGCATAGATAGTAGACGGTCAACATAGACAGCAGACAGTCAACCTGGAGGGTAGACAGTCAACATAGATAGTAGACGGTCAACATAGATAGTAGACAGTCAACATAGACAGCAGACATTCAACATAGATAGTAGACGGTCAACATAGATAGTAGACAGTCAACATAGACAGCAGACATTCAACATAGATAGTAGACAGTCAACATAGACAGCAGACAGTCAACATAGATAGTACGGTCAACATAGACAGTACAGTCAATGAAATGAGGAACAGTTAGAGCACAATGAGAACAGACATCGCAACACAGGGACAGAAAAGCATGGACAAAAACACAACATCTAGCAGAAACAGTCAGCATAGATAGTAGACGGTCAGCATAGATAGTAGACGGTCAACATAGACAGCAGACAGTCAACATAGAGGGTAGACAGTCAACATAGATAATAGACAGTCAACACAGATAATAGACAGTCAACATAGATAGTAGACAGTCAACACAGATAGTAGACGGTCAACATAGACAGCAGACAGTCAACATAGATAGCAGACAGTCAACATCGATAGTAGACAGTCAACATAGATAGTAGACGGTCAACATAGACAGCAGACAGCCAACATAGATAGCAGACAGTCAACATAGATAGTAGACGGTCAACATAGACAGTAGACAGTCAACTTAGATAGCAGACAGTCAACATAGATAGTAGACGGTCAACATAGATAGTAGACAGTCAACATAGATAGTAAACAGTCAACATAGACAGTAGACAGTCAACGTAGACAGTAGACAGTAGACAGTCCACATAGACAGTAGACAGTGCACATAGACAGTAGACAGTCAACGTAGACAGTAGACAGTCAACATAGACAGTAGACAGTCAACGTAGACAGTAGACAGTCAACATAGATAGTAGACAGTCAACATAGACAGTAAACAGTCAACATAGACAGTAGACAGTCAACGTAGACAGTAGACAGTCCACATAGACAGTAGACAGTCAACGTAGACAGTAGACAGTCAACATAGATAGTAGACAGTCAACACAGATAGTAGACAGTCAGCATAGACAGTAGACAGTCAACATAGATAATAGACAGTCAACACAGATAGTAGACAGTCAGCATAGACAGTAGACAGTCAGCATAGACAGTAGACAGTCAACATAGACAGTAGACAGTCAACATAGACAGCAGACAGTCAACATAGACAGAAGAGTCAACATAGATAGTAGACGGTCAACATAGACAGTAGACAGTCAACATAGATAGTAGACAGTCAACATAGACAGTAGACAGTCAACGTAGACAGTAGACAGTAGACAGTCCACATAGATAGTAGACAGTCAACATAGACAGTAGACAGTCAACATAGACAGTAAACAGTCAACATAGACAGTAGACAGTCAACATAGACAGTAGACAGTCAACGTAGACAGTAGACAGTCAACATAGACAGTAGACAGTCAATATAGACAGTAGACAGTCAACATAGACAGTAGACAGTCAACATAGACAGTAGACAGTCAACATAGACAGTAAACAGTCAACATAGACAGTAGACAGTCAACATAGACAGTAGACAGTCAACGTAGACAGTAGACAGTCCACATAGACAGTAGACAGTCAACATAGATAATAGACAGTCAACACAGACAGTAGACAGTCCACATAGATATGAAACAATGCAATGATGTACCTTAACTCTGTAAATTACATATTGTGAAGTGTTTTAAATTAAAAATGTGTGTGTACTTGTGTGTTAAAAGAGAGAGAGAGAGAGAGAGAGAGAGAGAGAGAGAGAGAGAGAGAGAGAGAGAGAGAGAGAGAGAGAGAGAGAGAGAGAGAGAGAGAAAGAAAGAATTTAAAAAATAAAGAAAGACAGATATAGTGAGACAAAAACCTCTCTCTCCCCCTTGAGATTGACAAACCACTGCCAGCGGATTTGGTGGTTTATCACGCTGTAGGATCAGAGTCAAGATGTTTCATGGGGGGAGACGGAGACATAAGGAGGAAGCCATGCCACAACATGATGAGAATCCCTCTCATTAATCAGACTTATTAATGCTCTGGGTAGCCAGTACAGCAAGGAGCCCCCTCTGCTGGAACTAACAGGACACTTATGCACACAGTCTCTCCCTCACACGTCCCTCATATATCACATCAACCTCATCAAGAGATTGATAAAGGTACAGTCTCTCCCTCACACGTCCCTCATATATCACATCAACCTCATCAAGAGATTGATAAAGGTACCGTATCTACTCTCCTCTCAGTCCAGTCCCCATTCTGTTTAAAGCTCAGCAAGAGATTGATAAAGGTACAGTATCTACTCTCCTCTCAGTCCAGTCCCCATTCTGTTTAAAGCTCATCAAGAGATTGATAAAGGTACAGTATCTCCTCTCCTCTCAGTCCAGTCCCCATTCTGTTTAAAGCTCATCAAGAGATTGATGAAGTTATATACTGTCATCTCAGTTCAGTCTCCCTTCTGTTTGACAAGTTCATGGTGTCCAGGCCCATGCTGATAACAAAAGGGTAGAGTTTATTGAGAGTTGTGAATGTGATAAGGAACCACAGTCAGTGTCTTTACGAAACTGTGGTATTTAATGTTGCCATGACCACCAAACACAACCAAAGCACAGCTGAAGCGTGCCAACTCGAACTGCACACAGAACAACAGGAAACGTTCACGCCGGTGTCCAGAGGTTTAAAATTAGCCATGCTGTTCCAAGTCATGCAATGTTTCTCAGGTCCTATTGTTTTCAAAGAGTGATTTCATGGACTCCATAATTCCATGTGCCCCAGCTCTTCCTTTTAGTTGTCAGCAGGATTACATGACAGGTATGGTTGACCGTCTGTTTTGGCAACGACAGGGGCAACATGTTATTCTGGTCCAGCTTTTCCTTTCATTACTTTTTGTTTGGATGAGGTGACGACAGAGGTACCCAATGTGGCAGGTTTCCTAATGTACAGAGAAGAGTAGCTACATGACCAGGCTAGTTTCCTAATGAACAGGGAAGTGTAGCTACAGGACCAGGCTAGTTTCCTAAGGAACAGGGAAGTGTAGCTACGGGACCAGGCTAGTTTCCTAATGAACAGGGAAGTGTAGCTACAGGACCAGGCTAGTTTCCTAATGAACAGGGAAGAGTAGCTACATGACCAGGCTAGTTTCCTAATGAACAGGGAAGTGTAGCTACAGGACCAGGCTAGTTTCCTAATGTACAGGGTAGTGTAGTTACAGGACCAGGCTAGTTTCCTAATGTACAGGGAAGTGTAGCTACGGGACCAGGCTAGTTTCCTAATGAACAGGGAAGTGTAGCTACAGGACCAGGCTAGTTTCCTAATGAACAGGGAAGTGTAGCTACAGGACCAGGCTAGTTTCCTAATGAACAGGGAAGTGTAGCTACAGAACCAGGCTAGTTTCCTAATGAACAGGGAAGTGTAGCTACAGAACCAGGCTAGTTTCCTAATGTACAGTGAAGTGTTGCTACAGGACCAGGCTAGTTTCCTAATGAACAGGGAAGTGTAGCTACAGGACCAGGCTAGTTTCCTAATGAACAGGGAAGTGTAGCTACAGGACCAGGCTAGTTTCCTAATGTACAGGGAAGTGTAGCTACGGGACCAGGCTAGTTTCCTAATGAACAGGGAAGTGTAGCTACAGAACCAGGCTAGTTTCCTCATGAACAGGGAAGTGTAGCTACGGGACCAGGCTAGTTTCCTAATGAACAGGGAAGTGTAGCTACAGGACCAGGCTAGTTTCCTCATGAACAGGGAAGTGTAGCTACGGGACCAGGCTAGTTTCCTAATGAACAGGGAAGTGTAGCTACAGGACCAGGCTAGTTTCCTAATGAACAGGGAAGTGTAGCTACAGGACCAGGCTAGTTTCAAAATGTACAGGGAAGTGTAGCTATGGGACCAGTATGTTACAACTGAACCTTTTTTATTTTTCTACAAAATATTTGCAATAGAGTGCAAAGTCCCCTTTTTAAAGATAATTCCAAAATCAGGAATTGCTTGAGACTCATTTAATTTAAGCTTATTGAAATATGTAATTTATTGTACAACAGAGAGAGGGACAGTTCAGGCCTGCTACAGCAGCAAATGAAATGTCCTCTAACGTGAAGGAAGTCCAATGAATAAACAGTGCAACACAGTGTGGCATCCGCTAAATGGGGTTCCTGGCAGGGTATTACCAGGAGATGGGGTTCCTGGCAGGGTATTACCAGGAGATGGGGTTCCTGACAGAGTATTACCAGGAGATGGGGTTCCTGACAGGGTATTACCAGGAGATGGGGTTCCTGAGAGGGTATTGTCAGGAGATGGGGTTCCTCACAGGGTATTACCAGGAGATGGGGTTCCTGACAGGGTATTATCAGGAGATGGGGTTCCTGACATGGTACTACCAGGAGATTGGGTTCCTGACAGGGTATTATCAGGAGATTGGTTCCTGACAGGATATTACCAGGAGATGGGGTTCCTGACAGGGTATTACAAGAAGATGGGGTTCCTGACAGGGTATTATCAGGAGATGGGTTCCTGACAGGGTATTACCAGGAGATGGGGTTCCTGACATGGTACTACCAGGAGATGGTGTTCCTGACACGGTATTATCAGGAGATGGGGTTCCTGACAGGGTATTATCAGGAGATGGGGTTCCTGACAGGGTATTACCAGGAGATGGGGTTCCTGACAGGGTATTACCAGGAGATGGGGTTCCTGACAGGGTATTACCAGGAGATGGGGTTCCTCACAGGGTATTACCAGGAGATGGGGTTCCTGACAGGGTATTATCAGGAGATGGGGTTCCTGACAGGGTATTATCAGGGGATGGGGTTCCTGACAGGGTATTATCAGGAGATGGGGTTCCTGGCAGGGTATTACCAGGAGATGGGGTTCCTGACAGGGTATTACCAGGAGATTGGGTTCCTGACAGGGTATTATCAGGAGATTGGTTCCTGACAGGGTATTACCAGGAGATGGGGTTCCTGACAGGGTATTACCAGGAGGTGGGGTTCCTGACAGGGTATTATCAGGAGATGGGTTCCTGACAGGGTATTACCAGGAGATGGGGTTCCTGACATGGTACAACCAGGAGATGGTGTTCCTGACAGGGTATTATCAGGAGATGGGGTTCCTGACAGGGCATTATCAGGAGATGGGGTTCCTGACAGGGTACTACCAGGAGATGGTGTTCCTGACAGGGTATTATCAGGAGATGGGGTTCCTGACAGGGTATTATCAGGAGATGGGGTTCCTCACAGGGTATTATCAGGGGATGGGGTTCCTGACAGGGTATTACCAGGAGATGGGGTTCCTGACAGGGTATTACCAGGAGATGGGGTTCCTGACAGAGTATTACCAGGAGATGGGGTTCCTGGCAGGGTATTACCAGGAGATGGGGTTCCTGACAGGGTATTATGAGGAGATGGGGTTCCTGACAGGGTATTACCAGAAGAAGGGGTTCCTGAGGGTATTATCAGGAGATGGGGTTCCTGGCAGGGTATAATCAGGAGATGGGGTTCCTCGCAGGGTATTACCAGGAGATGGGGTTCCTGACAGGGTATTATCAGGAGATTGGTTCCGGACAGGGTATTACCAGGAGATGGGGTTCCTGACAGGGTATTACCAGGAGATGGGGTTCCTGACAGGGTATTACCAGGAGATGGGGTTCCTGACATGGTACTACCAGGAGATGGTGTTCCTAACAGGGTATTATCAGGAGATGGGGTTCCTGACAGGGTATTATCAGGAGATGGGGTTCCTGACAGGGTATTGTCAGGGGATGGAGTTCCTGACAGGGTATTATCAGGAGATGGGGTTCCTGGCAGGGTATTACCAGGAGATTTGGTTCATGACAGGGTATTACCAGGAGATTGGGTTCCTGACAGGGTATTATCAGGAGATTGGTTCCTGACAGGGTATTACCAGGAGATGGGGTTCCTGACAGGGTATTACCAGGAGATGGGGTTCCTGACAGGGTATTATCAGGAGATGGGGTTCCTGACAGGGTATTATCAGGAGATGGGGTTCCTGACAGGGTATTATCAGGGGATGGGGTTCCTGACAGGGTATTACCAGGAGATGGGGTTCCTGACAGGGTATTGCCAGGAGATGGGGTTCCTGACAGAGTATTACCAGGAGATGGGGTTCCTGGCAGGGTATTACCAGGAGATGGTGTTCCTGACAGGGTATTATCAGGAGATGGGGTTCCTGACAGGGTATTACCAGGAGATGGGGTTCCTGACAGGGTATTACCAGGAGATGGGTTCTTGACAGGGTATTATCAGGAGATGGGGTTCCTGACAGGGTATTATCAGGAGATGGGGTTCCTGACAGGGTATTATCAGGGGATGGGGTTCCTGACAGGGTATTACCAGGAGATGGGGTTCCTGACAGAGTATTACCAGGAGATGGGGTTCCTGGGAGGGTATTACCAGGAGATGGGGTTCCTGACAGGGTATTATCAGGAGATGGGGTTCCTGACATGGTACTACCAGGAGATTGGGTTCCTGACAGGGTATTATAAGGAGATTGGTTCCTGACAGGATATTACCAGGAGATGGGGTTCCTGACAGGGTATTACAAGAAGATGGGGTTCCTGACAGGGTATTATCAGGAGATGGGTTCCTGACAGGGTATTACCAGGAGATGGGGTTCCTGACATGGTACTACCAGGAGATGGTGTTCCTGACACGGTATTATCAGGAGATGGGGTTCCTGACAGGGTATTATCAGGGGATGGGGTTCCTGACAGGGTTTTACCAGGAGATGGGGTTCCTGACAGGGTATTACCAGGAGATGGGATTCCTGACAGAGTATTACCAGGAGATGGGGTTCCTGGCAGGGTATTACCAGGAGATGGGGTTCCTGACAGGGTATTATCAGGAGATGGGGTTCCTGACAGGGTATTACCAGGAGATGGGGTTCCTGACAGGGTATTACCAGGAGATGGGGTTCCTGACAGGGTATTACCAGGAGATGGGGTTCCTCACAGGATATTACCAGGAGATGGGGTTCCTGACAGGGTATTATCAGGAGATGGGGTTCCTGACAGGGTATTATCAGGGGATGGGGTTCCTGACAGGGTATTATCAGGAGATGGGGTTCCTGGCAGGGTATTACCAGGAGATGGGGTTCCTGACAGGGTATTACCAGGAGATTGGGTTCCTGACAGGGTATTATCAGGAGATTGGTTCCTGACAGGGTATTACCAGGAGATGGGGTTCCTGACAGGGTATTACCAGGAGATGGGGTTACTGACAGGGTATTATCAGGAGATGGGTTCCTGACAGGGTATTACCAGGAGATGGGGTTCCTGACATGGTACAACCAGGAGATGGTGTTCCTGACAGGGTATTATCAGGAGATGGGGTTCCTGACAGGGCATTATCAGGAGATGGGGTTCCTGACAGGGTATTATCAGGGGATGGGGTTCCTGACAGGGTATTACCAGGAGATTGGTTCCTGACCGGGTATTACCAGGAGATGGGGTTCCTGACAGGGTATTATCAGGAGATGGGGTTCCTGACAGGGTATTATCAGGGGATGGGGTTCCTGACAGGGTATTATCAGGAGATGGGGTTCCTGGCAGGGTATTACCAGGAGATGGGGTTCCTGACAGGGTATTACCAGGAGATTGGGTTCCTGACAGGGTATTATCAGGAGATTGGTTCCTGACAGGGTATTACCAGGAGATGGGGTTCCTGACAGGGTATTACCAGGAGATGGGGTTCCTGACAGGGTATTATCAGGAGATGGGTTCCTGACAGGGTATTACCAGGAGATGGGGTTCCTGACATGGTACTACCAGGAGATGGTGTTCCTGACAGGGTATTATCAGGAGATGGGGTTCCTGACAGGGTATTATCAGGAGATGGGGTTCCTGACAGGGTATTATCAGGGGATGGGGTTCCTGACAGGGTATTACCAGGAGATGGGGTTCCTGACAGGGTATTACCAGGAGATGGGGTTCCTGACAGAGTATTACCAGGAGATGGGGTTCCTGGCAGGGTATTACCAGGAGATGGGGTTCCTGACAGGGTATTATGAGGAGATGGGGTTCCTGACAGGGTATTACCAGGAGATGGGGTTCCTGACAGGGTATTACCAGGAGATGGGGTTCCTGACAGGGTATTACCAGGAGATGGTGTTCATCACAGGGTATTACCAGAAGAAGGGGTTCCTGAGGGTATTATCAGGAGATGGGGTTCCTGGCAGGGTATTATCAGGAGATGGGGTTCCTCGCAGGGTATTACCAGGAGATGGGGTTCCTGACAGGGTATTATCAGGAGATGGGGTTCCTCGCAGGGTATTACCAGGAGATGGGGTTCCTGACAGGGTATTACCAGGAGATGGGGTTCCTGACAGGGTATTACCAGGAGATGGGGTTCCTGACAGGGTATTACCAGGAGATGGGGTTCCTGACAGGGTATTACCAGGAGATGGTGTTCATCACAGGGTATTACCAGAAGAAGGGGTTCCTGAGGGTATTATCAGGAGATGGGGTTCCTGGCAGGGTATTATCAGGAGATGGGGTTCCTCGCAGGGTATTACCAGGAGATGGGGTTCCTGACAGGGTATTATCAGGAGATGGGGTTCCTCGCAGGGTATTACCAGGAGATGGGGTTCCTGACAGGGTATTACCAGGAGATGGGGTTCCTGGCAGGGTATTACCAGGAGATGGGGTTCCTGACAGGGTATTATCAGGAGATGGGGTTCCTGACAGGGTATTACCAGGAGATGGGGTTCCTGACAGGGTATTACCAGGAGATGGGTTCTTGACAGGGTATTATCAGGAGATGGGGTTCCTGACAGGGTATTATCAGGAGATGGGGTTCCTGACAGGGTATTATCAGGGGATGGGGTTCCTGACAGGGTATTACCAGGAGATGGGGTTCCTGACAGGGTATTACCAGGAGATGGGGTTCCTGACAGAGTATTACCAGGAGATGGGGTTCCTGGCAGGGTATTACCAGGAGATGGGTTCTTGACAGGGTATTATCAGGAGATGAGGTTCCTGACAGGGTATTATCAGGAGATGGGGTTCCTGACAGGGTATTATCAGGGGATGGGGTTCCTGACAGGGTATTACCAGGAGATGGGGTTCCTGACAGGGTATTACCAGGAGATGGGGTTCCTGACAGAGTATTACCAGGAGATGGGGTTCCTGGCAGGGTATTACCAGGAGATGGGGTTCCTGACAGGGTATTATAAGGAGATGGGGTTCCTGACAGGGTATTATCAGGGGAGGGGGTTCCTGACAGGGTATTACCAGAATATAGAGGAATCTTCCAGACATTCCAGAAACAACATCTCCACCCCGCTGATCCTCAACACTGGGGCCTCACAAAGGTGCGTTGTCAGCCCTCTCCTGTACTCCCTGTTCAGCCATGACTGCGTGGCCACGCACGCCTCCAACTCAATCATCAAATTTGCAGACGACACTACAGTGGTAAGCCTGATTACCAACAACGACGAGACGGCCTACAGGGAGGAGTGATGGCCCTCGGAGTGTGGTGTAGGGAAAATAACCTCACACTCAACGTCAACAAAACAAAGGAGATGATCATGGACTTGAAGAAACAGCACAGGGAGCAACTCCCCAATCCACATCGACGGGACAGTAGTGGAGAGGGTGGAAAGTTTTGTTCTTCTGCGTTCACATCACAGACAATCTGAAATGGTCCACCCACACAGAAAGTGGAGGCAGAACAGCTCCTCTTCAACCTAAGGCTGAAGAAATTGGCTTGTCACCCAAAAAGCTGACAATATTTTACAGATGCACAATCTCTCTGTCATCTCAGTCCCTGAGATCCAGTCCTCTCTGTCATCTCAGTCCCTGAGATCCAGTCCTCTCTGTCATCTCAGTCCGTGAGACCCAGTCCTCTCTGTCATCTCAGTCCCTGAGATCCAGTCCTCTCTGTCGTCTCAGTCCCTGATATCCAGTCCTCTCTGTCGTCTCAGTCCCTGAGATCCAGTCCTCTCTGTCGTCTCAGTCCCTGATACCCAGTCCTCTCTGTCGTCTCAGTCCCTGAGATCCAGTCCTCTCTGTCGTCTCAGTCCCTGAGATCCAGTCCTCTCTGTCGTCTCAGTGCCTGCTATCCAGTCCTCTCTGTCATCTCAGTCCCTGATATCCAGTCCTCTCTGTCATCTCAGTCCCTGATATCCAGTCCTCTCTGTCATCTCAGTCCCTGAGATCCAGTCCCCTCTGTCATCTCAGTCCCTGAGATCCAGTCCCCTCTGTCGTCTCAGTCCCTGAGATCCAGTCCTCTCTGTCGTCTCAGTCCCTGATACCCAGTCCTCTCTGTCATCTCAGTCCCTGATACCCAGTCCTCTCTGTCATCTCAGTCCCTGAGATCCAGTCCTCTCTGTCGTCTCAGTCCCTGAGATCCAGTCCCCTCTGTCGTCTCAGTCCCTGTGATCCAGTCCTCTCTGTCGTCTCAGTCCCTGAGATCCAGTCCCCTCTGTCATCTCAGTCCCTGAGATCCAGTCCTCTCTGTCATCTCAGTCCCTGAGATCCAGTCCTCTCTGTCATCTCAGTCCCTGAGATCCAGTCCTCTCTGTCATCTCAGTCCCTGAGATCCAGTCCTCTCTGTCATCTCAGTCCCTGATATCCAGTCCTCTCTGTCATCTCAGTCCCTGAGATCCAGTCCTCTCTGTCATCTCAGTCCCCGAGATCCAGTCCTCTCTGTCATCTCAGTCCCTGAGATCCAGTCCTCTCTGTCATCTCAGTCCCTGAGATCCAGTCCTCTCTGTCATCTCAATCCCTGAGATCCAGTCCTCTCTGTCATCTCAGTCCCTGATATCCAGTCCTCTCTGTCATCTCAGTCCCTGATATCCAGTCCTCTCTGTCATCTCAGTCCCCGAGATCCAGCCCCCTGATGTGCATTTTATCCAACGTTTCATTGTGTTGACTCTATTTTCTAAATGTTTAAGGGGCGACAAATGAAGAAGCAGGAACTATGACAGTCTGCGACACCGGCTGCGTAGCACCACCAGTCCGACACTTGCTCCTCTGCATAGTGATCACATTACAATCTTGTGATATAATTCAAAAGGACTCCAGATAAAGGAATGATAAACTAGGGGTTATAAAAGGTCTTTATTTATTACGGATTTGATAAGGAAGCTAATCAGTGTCCAAGTAAATGTCATTACATAAATTATGAAGTAGAATTTGATGCATATTCCCAGGGAAGCTTGGTAGAACCAACGGTCAACCAGTGTGGCCTCTCAGCTTGTAACAAGGGACCAGCGGGTTTGAAAGAAAATACAACTATTCATACAGAATCATCCTGATACAACCGTGAATAGTAATGACATATGTAACCGGGGTCCACATCACCCCTTCAGACCTGGGTGCGTGTGTTTGTGTGTGTGTCTCTGTGTGTGTGTGTGTGTGTGTGTGTGTGTGTGTGTGTGTGTGTGTGTGTGTGTGTGTGTGTGTGTGTGTGTGTGTGTGTGTGTGTGTGTGTGTGTGTGAGTGAGTGAGTGAGTGTGTTTCTTTGTGTATCCAAACTTGTAGACTTCATGTGTCATGTGACCAACCTGAGGTAATACACGGAAGAAGAACAAACAAACAGTCAATTGTCAGAGGATCCGTCTGTTTTGACTTCCCTTCAACTGTCAGAGGATCAGTCTGTTTTGACTTCCCTTCAACTGTCAGTCAGAGGATCAGTCTGTTTTGACTTCCCTTCAACTGTCAGAGGATCAGTCTGTTTTGACTTCCCTTCAACTGTCAGAGGATCAGTCTGTTTTGACTTCCCTTCAACTGTCAGTCAGAGGATCAGTCTGTTTTGACTTCCCTTCAACTGTCAGTCAGAGGATCAGTCTGTTTTGACTTCCCTTCAACTGTCAGTCAGAGGATCCGTCTGTTTTGACTTCCCTTCAACTGTCAGAGGATCAGTCTGTTTTGACTTCCCTTCTACTGTCAGTCAGAGGATCAGTCTGTTTTGACTTCCCTTCAACTGTCAGTCAGAGGATCAGTCTGTTTTGACTTCCCTTCAACAGTCAGAGGATCACTCTGTTTTGACTTCCCTTCAACTGTCAGAGGATCACTCTGTTATGACTTCCCTTCTACTGTCAGAGGATCACTCTGTTTTGACTTCCCTTCAACTGTCAGAGGATCAGTCTGTTTTGACTTCCCTTCAACTGTCAGAGGATCAGTCTGTTTTGACTTCCCTTCAACTGTCAGAGGATCAGTCTGTTTTGACTTCCCTTCAACTGTCAGTCAGAGGATCACTCTGTTTTGACTTCCCTTCAACTGTCAGAGGATCAGTCTGTTTTGACTTCCCTTCAACTGTCAGAGGATCAGTCTGTTTTGACTTCCCTTCAACTGTCAGTCAGAGGATCAGTCTTTTTTGACTTCCCTTCAACTGTCAGTCAGAGGATCAGTCTGTTTTGACTTCCCTTCAACTGTCAGTCAGAGGATCAGTCTGTTTTGACTTCCCTTCAACTGTCAGTCAGAGGATCACTCTGTTTTGACTTCCCTTCAACAGTCAGAGGATCAGTCTGTTTTGACTTCCCTTCAACTGTCAGAGGATCACTCTGTTTTGACTTCCCTTCAACAGTCAGAGGATCAGTCTGTTTTGACTTCCCTTCAACTGTCAGAGGATCAGTCTGTTTTGACTTCCCTTCAACTGTCAGTCAGAGGATCAGTCTGTTTTGACTTCCCTTCAACTGTCAGAGGATCACTCTGTTTTGACTTCCCTTCACCCGTCAGAGGATCAGTCTGTTTTGACTTCCCTTCAACTGTCAGTCAGAGGATCAGTCTGTTTTGACTTCCCTTCAACTGTCAGTCAGAGGATCAGTCTGTTTTGACTTCCCTTCTACTGTCAGAGGATCACTCTGCATTGCCTTCCCTTGGGATGGGAGACATACGCCTAGTCCCAACAGCAGAGGCTTTCATAGAGGCCATGACATGGAGGCTACAAACAAGGCATTCGGAAAAGTATTCAGACCTCTTGACTTTTTACACATTTTGTAACGTTACAGCCTTATTCTAAAATTAAAATGGATTTAATCTCATCATTCTACGCATAATACCCCATAATGACATCACAATACCCCATAATGACATCACAATACCCCATAATGACAAAGCACAAACAGGTTTTTAGATTTTTTTTAAATGTTTTTTAAAATGAAAAAATTAAATCTCACATACACTTAAGTATTCAGACCATTTACTCAGTACTTTGTTGAAGCACCGTTGGCAGTGACTACAGCCGCGAGTCTTCTTGGGTATGACGCTACAAGCTTGGCACATCTGTATTTAGGGAGGTCCTAGCATTCTTCTCTGCATATGCTCTACAGCTCTGTCAGGTTGGATGGGGAGCGTTGCCGCACAGCTATTTAAAATACATATATAATAGAGACATTAAAATGCTCCCCCCCCCCCCCCCCACCACAAGGTGCGGACTCCGGCCACAAAACCTGAACCTATAGGGGAGGGTCCGGGTTGGCATCTATCCACGGTGGCAGTTCAGGTGCGGGACACAGACCCCGCTCCACTTCTGGCTCACCCCTCTTTTGTTATGCCTCTGGTATGGGGAACCTCACCGCCGCCCCCGGAATGGGGACCCTCGTTAAGGGTCCCAGACTGGGCACCCTCGTTGCTGGGTACCCTCGAGGCTCCGGACTGGAGGGCATCGCTGGAGGCTCCGGACTGATTATTTATGTAAATAAGATATTTCTGGTTTCTATTTTTAAATAGATGTGCAAACATTTCTAAAACCTGTTTTTGCTTTGTCGTTATAGGGTATTGTGATGTCATTATGGGGTATTGTGATGTCATTATGGGGCAATGAGTGTAGATTGATGAGAATAAACAATAATTTAGTACATTTTACAATAAGGCTGCAATGTAATAAAATGTGGAAAGTCGAGGGGTTTGAATACTTTCCGAACGCACTGTACACACAGGCTGCATCCCAAATGGCTCTCTATTCCTTATGTAGTGATGTACAATAAAGGGGAAAGAGTGCAGTCTTAGACATCCTCAGTCACAACCGTAGAGGCATTTTATAGCAGCCCTGTGAGGCTGGATGTGTTTTGGCTGGTGTTCACCGGGGATGGTTTTGGCCTGAGGCACACCCGACGGCGGGAGAGACTTCCCAGGTGCATCATGGTTAGTCCCCTGCCTCTGATGGCATTACCGCTGCTGGATACATTTCTCAGGGCATCGTAGAACTCTGACGGGATACGGAATGGTAGAACTCTGATGGGATACGGGATGGTAGAACTCTGATGGGATACGGGATGGTAGAACTCTGATGGGATATGGGATGGTAGAACTCTGATGGGATACGGGATAGTAGAACTCTGATGGGATACGGGATGGTAGAACTCTGATGGGATACGGGATGGTAGAACTCTGACGGGATACGGGATGGTAGAACTCTGATGGGATACGGGATGGTAGAACTCTGACGGGATACGGGATGGTAGAACTCTGATGGGATACGGGATGGTAGAACTCTGATGGGATACGGGATGGTAGAACTCTGATGGGATACGGGATGGTAGAACTCTGACGGGATACGGGATCGTAGAACTCTGATGGGATACGGGATGGTAGAACTCTGATGGGATACGGGATCGTAGAACTCTTATGGGATACGGGATGGTAGAACTCTGATTGGATACGGGATGGTAGAACTCTGACGGGATACGGGATGGTAGAACTCTGATGGGATACCGGATGGTAGAACTCTGATGGGATACGGGATGGTAGAACTCTGATGGGATACAGGATGGTAGAACTCTGATGGGATACGGGATGGTAGAACTCTGATGGGATACGGGATGGTAGAACTCTGACGGGATACGGGATGGTAGAACTCTGATGGGATACGGGATGGTAGAACTCTGACGGGATACGGGATGGTAGAACTCTGACGGGATACGGGATGGTAGAACTCTGATGGGATACGGGATGGTAGAACTCTGATGGGATACGGGATGGTAGAACTCTGACGAGATACAGGATGGTAGAACTCTGATGGGATACGGGATGGTAGAACTCTGATGGGATACAGGATGGTAGAACTCTGATGGGATACGGGATGGTAGAACTCTGATGGGATACGGGATGGTAGAACTCTGACGGGATACGGGATGGTAGAACTCTGATGGGATACGGGATGGTAGAACTCTGACGGGATACGGGATGGTAGAACTCTGACGGGATACGGGATGGTAGAACTCTGATGGGATACGGGATGGTAGAACTCTGATGGGATACCGGATGGTAGAACTCTGACGGGATACGGGATGGTAGAACTCTGATGGGATACGGGATGGGATACGGGATGGTAGAACTCTGATGGGATACGGGATGGTAGAACACTGACGGGATATGGGATGGTAGAACTCTGATGGGATACGGGATGGTAGAACTCTGATGGGATACGGGATGGTAGAACTCTGACGGGATACGGGATCGTAGAACTCTGATGGGATACGGGATGGTAGAACTCTGATGGGATACGGGATCGTAGAACTCTGATGGGATACGGGATGGTAGAACTCTGATGGGATACGGGATGGTAGAACTCTGACGGGATACGGGATAGTAGAACTCTGATGGGATACGGGATGGTAGAACTCTGATGGGATACGGGATGGTAGAACTCTGATGGGATACGGGATCGTAGAACTCTTATGGGATACGGGATGGTAGAACTCTGATGGGATACTCGAACTCTGACCAGATCATTTCTTTTGTCTTTATTCTAGTCATTTCAATATTTTTACATTTTTGTAATTAACAATTTCAGCAAACCTGAAGTCTGTCTCTGAATTCCACAAAAATTCACATTCAGTATCAACATCCCTCTGTTACAACTCTGAAAAAACAGACTGAAACAGACTGAAACAGACTCAGGGGTAGCAGTGCCTTAGCAGGCAGGCACTTACCCACAAACCACCACCCTCAGGCCTGGCTGAAGGGCCCCGTCCCAGAGGTAGGGAGGGAAGTGCTCTCCTGGCAGAAACACACAGTGATAGGGGTTGTGTCCCAAAAGGCACCCCATTCCCTTCCTAGTGAACTACATTTTGACCAGGGACCGTAGGGCACTATAAAGAGAATCTGGTGCCATTGGGGACACGTTCCCTACTCGTTCAGAGCTGGGTCGGATGTTCTTAGGACCTGGAGCGAGGGATGATTTAGTATAATACTCATGTTAAAACATTCCCTTTACCCTTTAACCTTTGCAATGTCCTCAAGCTGTTTAGGACCTAAGCACACAGGGAGGTGTTCTGTTGTGTGTAAATTGGGTTTACACAGAAATCACAAATGAATGAAGAGATGTCTAGATGCTGATCTGAAGTTAGGATCCATTCACAGGGCCGTTAGACATGGAATTAAAAAAATATATATATACAATTTGTTGCTGTGAACATTTTAGTTTGGATTGTATACTTTTTTGGGTATTTTAAACAATCTGTTATAAATGAAAGCTTTTGTAATGTCCTCTTCTGCCATGTTCTTTCTGTCATCAAGGTATCAATCAAGTTAAGAGTGAAACTCAACCGGGGAAAAAAGGTTGTGACAGTCTGAGCTGAAAGTATGATTCACACTCGATCTCCTTTCACCTGTAAAAACAGAGGAATTTCAGTCAATAAACGTTGCTTTTTATATTCCTAGTTGTGTGTCTGTTTCATAATGTTGCTAAATACACAGGATTAGAGAGATGATTGTTTAAATCATGCCACGCTGGTCTGTTTACAGTTCCTCTGCAATTAACAGTTTCTGTGTTTACCCACAGTAGCTATCTGGTTTACAAAACTCTCGTTCAACCATGCAATACACTTAGGTGTAAATAGAGACTAGTTCACGAAAGGTGCATGTGCCATGTAGTGGCCTTTATAATGTACACAACAAATGGATAGGAAAAGGAATTCAAAGTTCATCTTGAATCTCTTTTTAGCTGATGGCAAAGATTAATATTATTTTAACAAGATGTCAACGTAAAATGTAGGGGAACACTCTACACTGAACGTACGGTCACTGAATCCTCTTATTTACAGACGGTACTGAAATGTACGATCACTGGATCCTCTTATTTACAGACGGTATTGAAATGTACGATCACTGAATCCTCTGATTTACATGTTGCTACGAGGAAGGCCGCTGATGTCTGCTCATCATACAGACAATCACCTTGTTCTCAAGTCAAACTAAAGCAAAGAGGATTTGCACATTTCTTGAAATGTCGAGTGACAGCAGGTAGTTAGAAGGAAATGGTCTCCACACTGCCTCCCCCCATACCTCCACACTGCCTCCCCCCATACCTCTCCACTGCCCTCCCCCCACACCTCCCCACTGCCCTCCCCCCATATATCCCCACTGCCTCCCCCCATACCTCCCCACTGCCTCCCCCCGTACCTCCCCACTGCCTCCCCCATACCTCCCCACTGCCTCCCCCCATACCTCCCCACTGCCTCCCCCCGTACCTCCCCACTGCCTCCCCCCATACCTCCCCACTGCCACCCCCCATACCTCCCTACTGCCTCCCCCCATACCTCCCCACTGCCTCCCCCCATACCTCCCCCCGTACCTCCCCCCATGCCTCCCCTTGTACCTCCCCACTGCCTCCCCTAGTACCTCCCCACTGCCTCCCCCTGTACCTCCCCCCGTACCTCCCTACTGCCTCCCCCTGTACCTCCCCACTGCCTCCCCCCATACCTCCCCACTGCCTCCCCCCATACCTCCCCACTGCCTCCCCCCATACCTCCCCACTGCCTCCCCCATACCGCCCCACTGCCTCCCCCTGTACCTCCCCACTGCCTCCCCCATACCTCCCCACTGCCTCCCCCCATACCTCCCCACTGCCTCCCCCCGTACCTCCCCACTGCCTCCCCCTGTACCTCCCCACTGCCTCCCCCTGTACCTCCCCACTGCCTCCCCCCATACCTCCCCACTGCCTCCCCCCGTACATCCCCACTGACTCCCCCCATTCCTCCACACTGCCTCCCCCCCATACCTCCCCCCAGACCTCCCCCACTGCCTCCCCCCATACCTCCACACTGCCTCCCCTGTACCTCCCCACTGCCTCCCCCTGTACATCCCCCACTTCTTCCCCCCGTACCTCCCCACTGCCTCCCCCCGTACCTCCCCACTGCCTCCCCCCACACCTCCCCACTGCCTCCCCCTGTACCTCCCCACTGCCTCCCCCCATACCTCCCCACTGCCTCCCCCTGTACCTCCCCACTGCCTCCCCCGTACCTCCCCACTGCCTCCCCCCATACCTCCCCACTGCCTCTCCTCATACCTCCCCACCTCCTCCCCCTGTACCTCCCCACTGCCTCCCCCTGTACCTCCCCACTGCCTCCCCCCATACCTCCCCACTGCCTCCCCCCGTACCTCCCCAATGACTCCCCCCATTCCTCCACACTGCCTCCCCCCCATACCTCCCCCCAGACCTCCCCCACTGCCTCCCCCCATACCTCCACACTGCCTCCCCCTGTACCTCCCCACTGCCTCCCCCTGTACATCCCCCACTTCTTCCCCCCATACCTCTCTCCTCCGCCTCCCAACTAGGCTACCACCCAGATGGCGGATGAGAGACAGAATCTGCAGGTAGGTGACAAACACAGGGGTGATAGTGTTTGCCTCTTTAAAGCAACAAGAGAAGAGACTCCAACCCGGGGGGGGGGGGGGGGGGGGATTCCCAGTTTGATTCCAGACCCGGTGTGACAGACAGATGAAAGAAGGTTCTAGAAAACAACCTGCCGAAGGAGCCAGCAGGAACACACATCAACCGCAACATCACAAGTCCTGCTTCATGTAGACTCCCAAATACACCGCACCTATCAACCATCAAAGGATGCTGGGTAATGTAGAGTACTTGCTGCTTTGCCGTTGTTGTCCTCTCCTCGACAAAGGGATGAGAAGAAGGAGGTAAAGAAAGGAGAAACAACAGGAACAGAAGGAGGACATGTTGGCGGTGAGCAGTCTTTACTGCTGAGTTGCCTCTTAGAATACAAGTGTTGTTTTGATTCTCCGTTATGTGGTTTGTAGAAAAGCAGTTAGGCCGTTGACAACAAAGCATACCAGTTAGCCTCAACTGTTACATTAATATATATATATTTTTTTTTTGTCTGACTCACTCTAAAGTCTAAAGAAAACACAAAAAAAGATGAAACCAGTTCATAAAACCACAGACCATAGGATGATTAGAGCAGATAATTAGTAGGAAGTCAAAAGAAATAAACATTAGCAAAGTTCCTCAGAAAATAAACATACAGATGATATCATCCAGTCTTACATATCAACATGAACACACACCAAACCTCCTGATCAACACACACACACGCACACGCACACGCACACACACAGGCTGCTGCTAGCAACTTAATTTTACTTGAGCTCATTAATCCTAGTCGTTCCTATAATAATACAACAGCGGAGGTGGAATGTTGAAGCTCTGTCTGTCTGTCTGTCTGTCTGTCTGTCTGTCTGTCTGTCTGTCTGTCTGTCTGTCTGTCTGTCTGTCTGTCTGTCTGTCTGTCACTATAACTGCCTGTCTGTCTGTCTGTCTGTCTGTCTGTCTGTCTGTCTGTCTGTCACTATAACTGTCTGTCTGTCTGTCTGTCTGTCTGTCTATCTGTCTGTCTGTCTGTTTGTCTGTCTGTCTGTCACTATAACTGTCTGTCTGTCTGTCTGTCTGTCTGTCTGTCTGTCCGTCCGTCTGTCACGTTATTGATGACAGATGGAGGGTAATAGAGGTACCAGGACGTGGATAGGGAGAAAATAACTATGAGTGTTGAGGATGATTGCTGTTGCCTCTTGGGTACCTTGTGAGGAATCGTGTTTTGTCCTCATTGCTCGTGTATGTATTATCAGGGACCGGGATATGGACAGAGACGCCAGACATCAGGTTTCATGGACAGTCTTTTAAGGAGGGATAAATCACCATGATGTTCCTCCTTTCAGTTCTCTGCATCAGCATCCTGTATCCCTCCGAAGAGAAAACCCAGGTTTACATTCCGACAGCATTGTACTTTCGTAATATTTAGATGTGTAAGATACAAACACCTGTTCTAACTGTTTTTTTTTTATATTGTCATTCTAACCAGATAGGAAATATTTGTAAAATATTGATTAATTACATTAATATGTATTATGCGTGGTTATCCTGCCCCACGCACAATAAGGACCCTATATATCTTACATAACGGTATGCCCACTTCCCTCCCCTGGACAAATGTGTTTGTGTCCATGTGTGCGTGTGCGTGAATGCGTGCGTGTGAGAGTGTGTGTACGTACGTACACATGCATGTGTGTGTGTGCGTGTGTGTTATATTAAAATGTGTGTGTGTGCGTGTGTGTTATATTAAAATGTGTGTGTGTGTGTGTGTTATATTAAAATGTGTGTGTGCGTGTGTGTTATATTAAAATGTGTGTGTGTGTGTGTGTTATATTAAAATGTGTGTGTGCGTGTGTGTTATATTAAAATGTGTGTGTGTGTGTGTGTGTGTGTACAAACTGTTTGGCATAACGAGCGTGATGAACAAAATGCTAGCCCATTACAGGACCCCTGCTTCGCCAGGAAAAACGGTCCATGCCTTTAAGCAAGTCATGAAAAATGAAGGAGATTTGGCTGTCATCAACATGCCTCTGACCTCTAGAAGGGTCTAAAGGGGGCGGGGGGGGGGGGGGGGGGGGGGGGGGGGGGGGGGCTGGATTTTTCAGAGGGGAGGTTCTCCACAAGGTATTAAAAGAACACAATGATTCTAGTGGAGGGTAGTGGTAGGGGGAGGGGGGGGGGGGGCTGAAGACATATTATAGGGGAGGCTGAAGACATATTATAGGGGGGCTGAAGACATTATAGGGGGGGCTGAAGACATATTATAGGGGGGTTGAAGACATATTATAGGGGGGGCTGAAGACATATTATAGAGGGGGTTGAAGACATATTATAGGGGGGGCTGAAGATATATTATAGGGGGGCTGAAGACATATTATAGGGGGGATGAAGACATATTATAGTGGGGGCTGAAGACATATTATAGGGGGGGCTGAAGACATATTATAGGGGGGGATGAAGACATATTATAGTGGGGGCTGAAGACATATTATAGGGGGGCTGAAGACATATTATAGGGGGGGATGAAGACATATTATAGGGGGGATGAAGACATATTATAGGGGGGGCTGAAGACATATTATAGGGGGGATGAAGACATATTATAGGGGGGGCTGAATACATATTATAGGGGGGCTGAAGACATATTATAGGGGAGGCTGAAGACATATTATGGGGGGGCTGAAGACATATTATAGGGGGGGGGTGAAGACATATTATAGGGGGGCTGAAGACACATTATAGGGGGGGCTGAAGACATATTATAGGGGGGCTGAAGACACATTATAGGGGGGGCTGAAGACATATTATAGGGGGGCTGAAGACATATTATAGGGGGGCTGAAGACATATTATAGGGGGGGCTGAAGACATATTATAGGGGAGGCTGAAGACATATTATAGGGGGGGTGAAGACATATTATAGGGGGGATGAAGACATATTATAGTGGGGGCTGAAGACATATTATAGGGGGGGTTGAAGACATATTATAGGGGAGGCTGAAGACATATTATAGGGGAGGCTGAAGACATATTATAGGGGGGGCTGAAGACATATTATAGGGGGTTGAAGACATATTATAGGGGGGTTGAAGACATATTATAGGGGAGGCTGAAGACATATTATGGGGGGGCTGAAGACATATTATAGGGGGGGGCTGAAGAAATATTATAGGGGGGCTGAAGACACATTATAGAGGGGGCTGAAGACATATTATAGGGGGGCTGAAGACACATTATAGGGGGGGCTGAAGACATATTATAGGGGGGCTGAAGACATATTATAGGGGGGCTGAAGACATATTATAAGGGGGGCTGAAGACATATTATAGGGGGGCCTGAAGACATATTATAGGGGGGCCTGAAGACATATTATAGAGGGGGCTGAAGACATATTATAGGTGGGGCTGAAGACATATTATAGGGGGGGCTGAAGACATATTATAGGGGGGCTGAAGACATATTATAGGGGGGGCTGAAGACATATTATAGGGGGGGTGAAGACATATTATAGGGGGGCTGAAGAAATATTATAGGGGGGATGAAGACATATTATAGGGGGGTTGAAGACATATTATAGGGGGGCTGAAGACATATTATAGGGGGCTGAAGACATATTATAGGGGGGGCTGAAGAGATATTATAGGGGAGGCTGAAGACATATTATAGGGGGGCTGAAGACATATTATAGGGGAGGCTGAAGACATATTACAGGGGGGGCTGAAGACATTATAGGGGGGGCTGAAGACATATTATAGGGGGGGCTGAAGACATATTATAGGCTGGGCTGAAGACATTATAGGGGGGCTGAAGACATATTTAGCGGGGGCTGAAGACATATTATAGGGGGGGTTGAAGACATATTATAGGGGGCTGAAGACATATTTAGCGGGGGCTGAAGACATATTATAGGGGGGGTTGAAGACATATTATAGGGGTTTGAAGACATATTATAGGGGGGGGTTGAAGACATATTATAGGGGAGGCTGAAGACATATTATAGGGGGGATGAAGACATATTATAGTGGGGGCTGAAGACATATTATAGGGGGGGTTGAAGACATATTATAGGGGAGGCTGAAGACATATTATAGGGGAGGCTGAAGACATATTATAGGGGGGGCTGAAGACATATTATAGGGGGTTGAAGACATATTATAGGGGGATTGAAGACATATTATAGGGGAGGCTGAAGACATATTATGGGGGGGCTGAAGACATATTATAGGGGGGGGGCTGAAGACATATTATAGGGGGGCTGAAGACACATTATAGAGGGGGCTGAAGACATATTATAGGGGGGCTGAAGACACATTATAGGGGGGGCTGAAGACATATTATAGGGGGGCTGAAGACATATTATAGGGGGGCTGAAGACATATTATAAGGGGGGCTGAAGACATATTATAGGGGGGCCTGAAGACATATTATAGGGGGGCCTGAAGACATATTATAGAGGGGGCTGAAGACATATTATAGGTGGGGCTGAAGACATATTATAGGGGGGGCTGAAGACATATTATAGGGGGGCTGAAGACATATTATAGGGGGGGCTGAAGACATATTATAGGGGGGGTGAAGACATATTATAGGGGGGCTGAAGAAATATTATAGGGGGGATGAAGACATATTATAGGGGGGTTGAAGACATATTATAGGGGGGCTGAAGACATATTATAGGGGGCTGAAGACATATTATAGGGGGGGCTGAAGAGATATTATAGGGGAGGCTGAAGACATATTATAGGGGGGCTGAAGACATATTATAGGGGAGGCTGAAGACATATTACAGGGGGGGCTGAAGACATTATAGGGGGGGCTGAAGACATTATAGGGGGGCTGAAGACATATTTAGTGGGGGCTGAAGACATATTATAGGGGGGGCTGAAGACATATTATAGGCTGGGCTGAAGACATTATAGGGGGGCTGAAGACATATTTAGCGGGGGCTGAAGACATATTATAGGGGGGGTTGAAGACATATTATAGGGGTTTGAAGACATATTATAGGGGGGGGCTGAAGACATATTATAGGGGGGGTTGAAGACATATTATAGGGGTGGCAGAAGACATATTATAGGGGGGTGTGTGCACACACACACACACACAGACACATGCACGCACATACACACACAGACACATGCACGCACACACACACACACACACACACAGACAGACACATGCCCGCACACACACACAGACACACACACACACACACACACACATGCACGCACACACACACAGACACACACACACACACAGACAAACAGCTATATGCTAATGCACTCCTCTCCCTGTTGCTTCTAGCCCGTGTTGGGCCTCTTTCATCCGTTGTCGTTTGCATCACTGAATCACTAACACTGTAATACACAAAGCCTGAGAGGATCTGTCAAAAAACCCTGACAAAATCACCACATCACAAATATACAAACTGCACCAATCAGCTTATTTTGACGGGCAGGGAAACGGAAAATCGTCTCACCCAGCGCCGATGACAATCAGGACTACCTATTGATTTCACAGGGTATCCTGCCATTGAGATATATCTGCGAACGGTGTAGCCTGCTACACTGGGGACACAGAGTGTGATGGAGGCAGTGATATCTGGGAGTCTGTGGGCTAGAGAGGTGGAAGAGAGCTGTGTGCTGGAGCCCTGAGTGTGATGGGACGTCTCAAGTTGAACGAGAGAAGTCCAAAACACAATGGCTGTATGCAGAGGGAGAGGGAGAGGGAGAGGGAGAGGGGGGTGGCCCACAGCACCATGGCTGTTCACAGAGAGAGAGAGTCCCTGTGGGTGTGGGGTGGAGAGATAGAGGCCCTGTGGGTGTGGGGTGGAGAGAGAGAGAGAGGGGCCCCACAGCAACATGGCCGTTCACAGAGAGAGAGGCCCTGTGGGTGTGGGGTAGAAAGAGAGAGTAGGGCCCAGAGGATGGCTTCACACACAGAGTTTCCTCTCCAGCGTTCCTCAACCCCACGCCGGTGAGGTCAGCCACTGCAGAGGTGGGAGAGTAATTCAATCCCCAGGCTTGTTCAGTGGCAAGTTTGCATCTCTCTCTCTCTCTCTCTCTCTCTCTCTCTCCCTCTCTCTCTCTCTCTCTCCTTTGACAACGCCATCAAATTAGACACAAACCAGCAGGCCTCTGGAAGAATGCTTAAGTATACCAACCAAAGCCCTAGAGTTTCCTTTGGTTGGCTGAGAAAAAAAGGAAACTCAACTGAAATCTAGATAATAAACAGAGGATAAACATGACGGATTTGACTGGTTGTTTTTTTTTTTTTCTGAATACATTTGAATGTATAAATAAACGTGGTTTATTTTCGGTCCGTGAGTGGCCCTGGTCATGACTATTAGAGAGGAATTACTCGTAGGCTACTGCATAGTAAAACATACTACATGTTTAACTTCGTAGTTTCCAGCTGGTGTTTGAGGCATGACAGAAACGGTGGATGATATCCGTTACACATCAACCTCGACACAATGACGTGATTGTTTGGAATAACAGGCGAGGCTGTGGAGACCTCGACAGTAAAGGACGTGTGTCTTCCTGTAGGATAACCAACACACTCTGTCCTCAACTGCTGAACCAACTCTGGTTCACTGTTAGAATGATCCTCCCTCTATTTACATCTAGCTACAGTATAGTGATTTACAGCTGTAGTTAGACTGTGGTATCTCACTACTGTGTAGTGATTTACAGCTGTAGTTAGACTGTGGTATCTAACTACAGTATAATGATTTACAGCTGTAGTTAGACTGTGGTACCTAACTACAGTATTGTGATTTACAGCTGTAGTTAGACTGTGTTATCTAGCTACAGTATAGTGATTTACAGCTGTAGTTAGACTGTGGCATCTAACTACACTATAGTGATTTACAGCTGTAGTTAGACTCTGGTATCTAACTATACGAGTGATTTACAGCTGTAGTTAGACTCTGGTATCTAACTAAACTATAGTGATTTACAGCTGTAGTTAGACTCTGGTATCTAACTACAGTATAGTGATTTACAGCTGTAGTTAGACTGTGGTATCTAACTACACTACAATTATTTACAGCTGTAGTTAGAGTGTGGAATCTAACTACACTATAGTGATTTACAGCTGTAGTTAGACTGTGGTATCTAACTACACTATAATGATTTACAGCTGTAGTTAGACTGTGGTATCTAACTACAGTATAGTGATTTACAGCTGTAGTTAGACTGTGGTATCTAACTACACTACAATTATTTACAGCTGTAGTTAGAGTGTGGAATCTAACTACACTATAGTGATTTACAGCTGTAGTTAGACTGTGGTATCTAACTACACTATAATGATTTACATCTGTAGTTAGACTGTGGTATCTAACTACACTATAGTTATTTACAGCTGTAGTTAGACTGTGGAATCTAACTGCTGTGTAATGATTTACAGCTGTAGTTAGACTGTGGTATCTAACTACACTATAGTGATTTAACAGCTGTAGTTAGACTGTAGTATCTAACTACACTATAATGATTTACAGCTGTAGTTAGACTGTGGTACCTAACTACTGTATAGTGATTTACAGCTGTAGTTAGACTCTGGGATCTAACTACACTATAGTTATTTACAGCTGTAGTTAGACTGTGGAATCTAACTGCTGTGTAATGATTTACAGCTGTAGTTAGACTGTGGTATCTAACTACACTATAGTGATTTACAGCTGTAGTTAGACTGTGGTATCTAACTACACTATAATGATTTACAGCTGTAGTTAGACTGTGTTATCTAACTACATTATAGTGATTTACAGCTGTAGTTAGACTGTGGTTTTCAGTAATAAAGAAGTAGAGTGTTATGTTGTGAGGCAGCTACCCATGCTGGTCTCCGTATATCATTGTTACTGTTGCTGTTATTACTGCCATTGTGTTTGGTATCAGAGGGTGGAAGTCAATGTAAGTCAATGGGAGACGAACGTGGTGCATTTCAAGCCAGTTAACTCTGACTGTAAAAGCCTCGGGGCCTGTGTCCCAAACAGCAGCCCCTCATTCCTTACCTAGCGCACTACCGTTGACCAGAGCCGTATAGGCCTTAGTCGGAAGTAGTGCACTAGCAAGTGAATAGGGTGCCGTTTGGGGACACGAACCCTTCTATGCCTGCAGTGCGGTATGACACTCCTTCTGATACCCCAAGACTAAATAATGCATAACATAAGGTGATGTCATCTAAAAGATGATTAAGCTATTAGTTTTCTAGTTCCACACTTAAGAACGTGATTAGAATAAGTCGTCGTAAGTCATTCTATCAAATTCAGGAAAAATGTAATTCCACATCATACATCTTGCTCGAATTAATACCATCTACGCTTGTAATCACCGTGTCAGAAATCATGTTAAATGAGGAGTAAAATTAAACATTATTAGATAAATGCCATATCGAATTGACTATTATGTGTTGTGTCACATCGCATTAGAGATGCCGTGATAGTGTGGCGAGAAGAGAAAATAGGAAGTCCTCTCTGCACGCTAGGATGGTCCTTTTGTCCGTTATGCTAATGAGGAGGTTCTGCCGGGGTCTCCTGTCCTGTCAGGTGGATCTGGCTGCCGGTGACAAGACTGTTGATTGGTCAGAATGGTCATCTTGTTTGGTTGTTGATTGGTCAGAATGGTCATCTTGTTTGGTTGTTGATTGGTCAGAATGGTAACCTTGTTTGGTTGTTGATTGGTCAGAATGGTCTTCTTGTTTGGTTGTTGATTGGTCAGGATGGTCACCTTGATTGGTTGTAGATTGGTCAGGATGGTCACCTTGTTTGGTTGTTGATTGGTCAGAATGGTAATCTTGTTTGGTTGTTGATTGGTCAGAATGGTCATCATGTTTGGCTGTTGATTGGTCAGAATGGTAATCTTGTGGATCAGAATAGGTATAATGTGGTCCTGTGTGACTCAGTTGGTAGAACATGGCACTTACAACAATTCCCGGGGCGAACCATAAGTTCACCTACGACTGTAAAATACTTTGGAGTGAAGTGTCTGCTGAATTAAATATGGTACGACAAAACCATTAAGAACACCTTCCTGATATTGAGTTGAACCCCTTTTTGCCCTCAGAACAGCACCAATTCATCAGGGCCTGGGCCTCTACAAGGTGTCGAAAGTGTTCCACAGTGTCCCACAATGTGTTATTCCATAGTTCTGATATCTTCACTATTATTCTGCAATGTAGAACATATTAGGGGTGGCGGGTTAGCCTCGTGGTTTGAGCTTTGGAATAGTAACCGAAAGGTTCCAAGTTCAAATCCCCGAGCTGACAAGGTACAAATCTGTCGTTCTGCCCCTGAACAAGGCAGTTAACCCCACTGTTCCTAGGCTGTCATTGAAGATAAGAATTTGTTCTTCACTGACTTGCCTAGTTAAGAAAGAAAGCCTGTAATGAGTAAGTGTGTCCAAACTTTTGACTGATACTGTATATATTTATTTAGTTTGTCTTTGAAAATGGATCAGCGGACCTACAGAAGGGTGGTGGCCCGTTGCCCATCCCTGTTCTGAAGAATATAACCGTGTTGAAGTTCGGTACATCTGGGAGTGATCTTCTAATGTGCTTCTCTTTGTCAGGTTGATAGATCAGATCTCACAGTGCAGGGCTCGTCTATAGAAACTTCAGTAATTAACAGAGTGATTTGAGTTGATTTGAATCGAGTCACACACACACACGCACGCACGCACGCACACACACACACACACACACACACACACACACACACACACAGGCACAGAGCTGCCTAGCTGGAGAGATCAGGCAGAAGGATTAGGTTTTTCTATTGAATCGATGTAACAGCAAAACAGAAGTCTGCATTAACATACGTCTACAACCATCCTAAAGACAGAGAACCCCCCTCTACTGTCTACAACCATCCTAGAGATAGAGAACCCCTCTCTGTGCTGTCTACAGCCATCCTAGAGACAGAGAAACCCTCTCTACTGTCTACAGCCATCCTAGAGACAGAGAAACACTCTCTACTGTCTATAACCATCCTAGAGACAGAGAAACCCTCTCTACTGTCTATAACCATCATAGAGACAGAGAAACCCTCTCTACTGTCTATAACCATCCTAGAGACAGAGAAACCCTCTCTACTGTCTATAACCATCCCAGAGACAGAGAAACCCTCTCTACTGTCTATAACCATCCTAGAGACAGAGAAACCCTCTCTACTGTCTATAACCATCCCAGAGACAGAGGAACCCTCTCTACTGTCTATAACCATCCTAGAGACAGAGAAACCCTCTCTACTGTCTATAACCATCCCAGAGACAGAGGAACCCTCTCTACTGTCTATAACCATCCTAGAGACAGAGAAACCCTCTCTACTGTCTATAACCATCCTAGAGACAGAGAAACCCTCTCTACTGTCTATAACCATCCTAGAGACAGAGACACCCTCTCTACTGTCTATAACCATCCTAGAGACAGAGAAACCCTCTCTACTGTCTATAACCATCCTAGAGACAGATAACCCCTCTCTACTGTCTATAACCATCCTAGAGACAGAGAAACTCTCTCTGTACTGTATGGACTGCCATCCAGTGTTTGTTAGAGGGTATCATTATTATTAAACCCTGTCTGGTTTTTACAAGGTAGGCTTTATAGGTTGGCGTCCTGAATGGCACCCTGTTCACGATGGGCTGAGTTCCAAAAGTAGTGCACTAGATAGGGAATAGGGTACTGTTTGGGATGCTGGCCCCCTTCCTCTACTTCAGTTTTAATGTCTCATCATTATGGAGAAGTTGAATAGGTCACTGCTTGAATAGGTGGAGAGAGGTAGTCAGTGGCAAGCAGCAGATTACATGCTCATATGCTTTAACCTATCATATACCATTACTGTTGTGGATGAGTTGCTTGACCTTTTTATACCGAGAGGAGTTCGTTCTCAGACCGTGGCGCCTAAACGTACCATACTGGATGTTCTAGGTGAGAGAAAGGTTGTGTCAAGCCCGGAAGGATTTAACTTTTACTAATAATGAATTGGAATTGGTCTGTATTTTTTTTTTTCTCTCTTTCCCATAATTACTCCTGTTTTTACAGTTAAACTCTGTAAAGTATACTAGTCACTTTAGGTTATTGTCTTGTTGAAATCATGTATAATCTACACCTCTATATTGAAGGTGTATTTTAAACATTTGTTCTATAACTAAGCATTAAGGCCCGAGGGGGGTGAGGTGCAGTGGATGGCCAATGGAATGTTCTAGAATCAGATTTGAATAAACAGATAAAAATAAACCTCATGGAACCGTGGGGACTGTGAAGAGACAAACACACACAGGCAAAGGCACACACACACACACACACACACACACACACACACACACGCACACACACACACACACACACACACACACACACACACACACACACACACACACACACACATACACACACACACACACACACACACACACACACACACACACACACACACACACACACACACACACATACAGAACTTTACGTTTGTTTATATTTTGTTGTTTTGTCTGTGTTTCAGCATTAAATATCACAAACACTTTCCACGCTGAGCTTTGGTCTCATTCATTCAATGACGGACGTAACAAGATATGTGATAGTAGAGTAGTGGGCTGAGGGAACACACTTAATGTGTTGTAGATATGTGATAGTAGAGTAGTGGGCTGAGGGAACACACTTAATGTGTTGTAGATATGTGATAGTAGAGTAGTGGGCTGAGGGAACACACTTAATGTGTTGTGATATGTGTTATGAAATGTAACATCATGTCATATTTTTATTGTACATAACTGCCTTAATTTTGTTGGACCCCAGGAAGAGTAGCTGCTGCCTTGACAGGAACTAATGGGGATCCATAATCAACCCCAGGAAGAGTAGCTGCTGCCTTGACAGGAACTAATGGGGATCCATAATAAACCCCAGGAAGAGTAGCTGCTGCCTTGGCAGGAACTAATGGGGATCCATAATAAATCCCAGGAAGAGTAGCTGCTGCCTTGGCAGGAACTAATGGGGATCCATAATAAACCCCAGGAAGAGTAGCTGCTGCCTTGGCAGGAACTAATGGGGCTCCATAATAAACCCCAGGAAGAGTAGCTGCTGCCTTGGCAGGAACTAATGGGGCTCCATAATAAACCCCAGGAAGAGTAGCTGCTGCCTTGACAGGAACTAATGGGGATCCATAATAAACCCCAGGAAGAGTAGCTGCTGCCTTGAAAGGAACTAATGGGGATCCATAATAAACCCCAGAAAGAGTAGCTGCTGCCTTGACAGGAACTAATGGGGATCCATAAAAAACCCCAGGAGGAGTAGCTGCTGCCTTGGCAGGAACTAATGGGGATCCATAATAAACCCCAGGAAAAGTAGCTGCTGCCTTGACAGGAACTAATGGGGATCCATAATAAACCCCAGGAAGAGTAGCTGCTGCCTTGGAAGGAACTAATGGGGATCCATAATAAACCCCAGGAAGAGTAGCTGCTGCCTTGGCAGGAACTAATGGGGATCCATAATAAACCCCAGGGAGAGTAGCTGCTGTCTTGACAGGAACTAATGGGGATCCATAATAAACCCCAGGAAGAGTAGCTGCTGCCTTGACAGGAACTAATGGGGATCCATAATAAACCCCAGGAAGAGTAGCTGCTGCCTTGACAGGGACTAATGGGCATCCATGATAAACCCCAGGAAGAGTAGCTGCTGCCTTGACAGGAACTAATGGGGATCCATAATAAACCCCAGGAAGAATAGATGCTGCCTTGGCAGGAACTAATGGAGATCCATAATAAACCCCAGGAAGAGTAGCTGCTGTCTTGTCAGGAACTAATGGGGATCCATAATAAACCCCAGGAAGAGTAGCTGCTGCCTTGGCAGGAACTAATGGGGATCCATAATAAACCCCAGGAAGAGTAGCTGCTGCCTTGGAAGGAACTAATGGGGATCCATAATAAACCCCAGGAAGAGTAGCTGCTGTCTTGACAGGAACTAATGGGGATTCATAATGAACCCCAGGAAGAGTAGCTGCTGCCTTGGCAGGAACTAATGGGGATCCATAATAAACCCCAGGAAGAGTAGCTGCTGCCTTGTCAGGAACTAATGGGGATCCATAATAAACCCCAGGAAGAGTAGCTGCTGCCTTGCCAGGAACTAATGGGGATCCATAAAAAACCCCAGGAAGAGTAGCTGCTGTCTTGGCAGGAATTAATGGGGATCCATAATAAACCCCAGGAAGAGTAGCTGCTGCCTTGGCAGGAACTAATGAGGATCCATAATAAACCCCAGGAAGAGTAGCTGCTGCCTTGGCAGGAACTAATGGGGATCCATAATAAACCCCAGGAAGAGTAGCTGCTGTCTTGTCAGGAACTAATGGGGATCCATAATAAACCCCAGGAAGAGTAGCTCCTGCCTTGTCAGGAACTAATGGGGATCCATAATAAACCCCAGGAAGAGTAGCTGCTGCCTTGCCAGGAACTAATGGGGATCCATAAAAAACCCCAGGAAGAGTAGCTGCTGTCTTGGCAGGAATTAATGGGGATCCATAATAAACCCCAGGAAGAGTAGCTGCTGCCTTGGCAGGAACTAATGAGGATCCATAATAAACCCCAGGAAGAGTAGCTGCTGCCTTGACAGGAACTAATGGGGATCCATAATAAACCCCAGGAAGAGTAGCTGCTGCCTTGGCAGGAACTAATGGGGATCCATAATAAACCCCAGGGAGAGTAGCTGCTGCCTTGGCAGGAACTAATGGGGATCCATAATAAACCCCAGGAAGAGTAGCTGCTGCCTTGGCAGGAACTAACGGGGATCCATAATAAATACAAATACCACAGCTAAAGGCTGTTCTTAAGCACGACTCAATGCTGAGTGCCTGGATACAGCCCTTAGCCATGACATATTGGCAAGATACCAGAAACACCTGAGGTGCCTTATTGCTATGATAAATTGGTTACCAACGTAATTAGAGCGGGACAAATGTACTGTTTTGTCGTACCGTGGTTTACGGTCTGTTATAAACTGATTGGTTCAAGCCCTGAATGCTGATTGGCTGACAGCCATGGTATATCAGACCATATAGCACGGATATGACAAAACATTTATATGAAGTTGGTAACCAGTTTATTAAGGCACCTCGGGGGTTTGTCGTATATGGCCAATATACCACGGCGAAGGGTTGTATCCAGACGTTGTGTTCAGAACAGCTATTAGCCGTGGTATATTGGCCATATACCACACCTCCTCGGGCCTTATTACTTGAATATATAATGACTGTCAGCCAATAAGCACCCAGGACCATACAGGTCTAGGATCAGCCCATGATATCACCACACCACATTAACCAGTGTCAGGAATCAGGACCATACAGTGTCAGGAATCAGGACCATACAGGTCTAGGATCAGCCCATGAAAGCACCACACCACATTAACCAGTGTCAGGAATCAGGACCATACAGGTCTAGGATCAGCCCATGATAGCACCACACCACATTAACCAGTGTCAGGAATCAGGACCACACAGGTCTAGGATCAGCCCATGATAGCGCCACACCACATTAACCAGTGTCAGTAATCAGGACCATACAGGTCTAGGATCAGCCCATGATAGCACCACACCACATTAACCAGTGTCAGGAATCATGGACCATACAGGTCTAGGATCAGCCCATGATAGCACCACACCACATTAACCAGTGTCAGGAATCATGGACCATACAGGTCTAGGATCAGCCCATGATAGCACCACACCACATTAACCAGTGTCAGGAATCATGGACCATACAGGTCTAGGATCAGCCCATGATAGCACCACACCACATTAACCAGTGTCAGTAATCATGGACCATACAGGTCTAGGATCAGCCCATGATAGCACCACATTAACCAGTCTCCTTCTGTCCTGGACAGCCCACTCCAGCTCCATCAGGATAATGTGACGTCTGTTAGACGGATGACCAGGCTCAACAGGCTCATAGCCGAGACCCTTCAAAAACATACAATATTCAAACCATATTCAACGTTTAGGTTGTAATAATATTACCGTTGCGTTTTAAAAACATTAGTCTACAGTGAATCCGTTGCATTATTAGTGGGTTTTGACTGAGCCTGAAAACAGGAATGCATTTGAAAGTAAGTGGAGACGGCGAGTGTGGTGCCCACCCAACATGAATGAATAAATGATAGAACTACTAGTCCTAATGGACCTGGCTGCTTAAAGACAGCCCATATTATTTATCAACCCGCCCATTTCCCACACACACACACACGACAGAAAATAATATTTAGATTTTTCTTACAGTCTGTTTTTTTTTTCCAATTCCCCGTCTTTTCCCATTTCATGGACTATAAAGTACCCAGAATGCCCTGCAGAGTGATACATCACTTAAAGTTCTCACGGAGTGTGTGTTTGGTTGTCACACGCCATTCACATTCCACATGTGTACCTAAAGGATGTCAAAAGCACTAATGAATAAAGTTTCAGTGTTCTCCACGTCACCCCAAAATGCTTAGACTACCTTCCATAGAAGAAGAGTGGGGACATGTGCTTGTGATTAGGCAGGTTCCACTGCTATCAAAGCCACCTACACATTAAATATTCAACTTTCTCTTCCTCCCAGATCAAGAGGGCTTAAACAGGAGCCATTGTGGACTTTAAACAGCCTGATAAAATGCATTGGAGATCGGAGGGGTATATATAATTGTGTCGTGTCAGGTTAGATCCCTTACTTGCTATTTGCCGGAGCCGAAGACTCTGTAATGTGGCTGAGACAAGATGAGTCGTAACGATGCTGTCACGGCTGGATAACTGAGTCTATCTACCTTTTAGCTTCGCCATTCTAGTCTTAATGACGGCTGATGAGCTATCTTAACCACATCAGTGTTGTCCTTAAACACACACGCACGCACGAACACACACACGCACGAGCACACAAACACACACACAGCCACACACACAGACACAGACACAGACACACACACACACACACACACACACACACAGACACACACACACACACACGCACACACACACACAACAGGGATTAACTCTGGTTCTGATGTCCAGCAGGGATTAACCCTGGTTCTGTTGTCCAGCAGGGATTAACCCTGGTTCTGATGTCCAGCAGGGATTAACTCTGGTTCTGATGTCCAGCAGGGATTAACTCTGGTTCTGTTGTCCAGCAGGGATTAACTCTGGTTCTGTTGTCCAGCAGGGATTAACTCTGGTTCTGTTGTCCAGCAGGGATTAACCCTGGTTCTGATGTCCAACAGGGATTAACTCTGGTTCTGTTGTCCAGCAGGGATTAACCCTGGTTCTGATGTCCAACAGGGATTAACTCTGGTTCTGATGTCCAACAGGGATTAACTCTGGTTCTGATGTCCAACAGGGATTAACCCTGGTTCTGATGTCCAACAGGGAATAAACCTGGTTCTGATGTCCAGCTAGGATTGACCCTGGTTCTGATTTCCAAATGGGATTAAACCTGGTTCTGATGTCCAGCAGGGATTAAACCTGGTTCTGATTTCCAGCAGGGATTAACTCTGGTTCTGATGTCCAACAGAGATTAATCCTGGTTTTGAGGTCCATGCGGTCCTCAAACCCAATACACTCCACAACCACCCAATACACTGTTAAGGATGAATCTTTAACAGGGACAGCCCTTTCCATCCGGAGGATGAGGCTTTAACAGGGACAGCCCTGTCCATCCGGAGGATGAGGCTTTAACAGGGACAGCCCTGTCCATCCGGAGGATGAGGCTTTAACAGGGACAGCCCTGTCCATCCGGAGGATGAGGCTTTAACAGGGACAACCCTGTCCACCAGAGGATGAGGCTTTAACAGGGACAACCCTGTCCATCCGGAGGATGAGGCTTTAACAGGGACAACCCTGTCCACAGGAGGATGAGGCTTTAACAGGGACAACCCTGTCC
Organism: Oncorhynchus mykiss; assembly: GCF_057628025.1. NCBI lineage: Eukaryota > Metazoa > Chordata > Actinopteri > Salmoniformes > Salmonidae > Oncorhynchus > Oncorhynchus mykiss. The sequence continues at coordinate 339,563 of NW_028322102.1, forward strand.
ACAGGAGGATGAGGCTTTAACAGGGACAACCCTGTCCACCGTAGGATGAGGCTTTAACAGGGACAACCCTGTCCACAGGAGGATGAGGCTTTAACAGGGACAACCCTGTCCATCTGGAGGATGAGGCTTTAACAGGGACAACCCTGTCCACAGGAGGATGAGGCTTTAACAGGGACAACCCTGTCCACAGGAGGATGAGGCTTTAACAGGGACAACCCTGTCCATCCGGAGGATGAGGCTTTAACAGGGACAACCCTGTCCATCCGGAGGATGAGGCTTTAACAGGGACAACCCTGTCCATCCGGAGGATGAGGCTTTAACAGGGACAACCCTGTCCACAGGAGGATGAGGCTTTAACAGGGACAACCCTGTCCACAGGAGGATGAGGCTTTAACAGGGACAACAACCCTGTCCATCCGGAGGTACCGGTACAGAGTCAATGTGCAAGGGGTACAGGTTAGTGGTGGTAATTGACGTAATGTGTACATGTAGGTAGAGTTAAAGTGACCATCCATAGATAATAAACAGAGAGTGTCATTGGGAACACGGCGCTTTAAAACAGAGCCGTACGTTACCTCTGCTAATGATGAAGCCTCTACATGACTGACGTGCAGGCGGCAGGCGCCATATGTAGGCAGTCAGATTGCACCATCAACACTTGCCAAGCACAGTTTCACACTCTTCATTTACCGGCTTCCTTGAGAGTTCCTCGCCAGGTGTAAGTCAAATCAAATCAAATCAAATTTATTTATATAGCCCTTCGTACATCAGCTGATATCTCAAAGTGCTGTACATAAACCCAGCCTAAAACCCCAAACAGCAAGCAATGCAGGTGTAGAAGCACGGCGTAAGGCGTCTTGGAACTCAGAAACACGATTCGAAAAAGCCCAAAATGCGTCCTCTCGGTATATTAAACACAGAAAACATGTCTGCATTGATGAGAGCTAATTGACTGTGAAGTGAATTGGAGATCACATCCGACTTAACCCTCGTCATATCAACCCTGTTAGGCTACGTTTACACAGGCAGCCCAATTTGATTATTATTATTTTTTTCTCGTCCAATTACTCGCAGCTGATCTGATCTGATTGGTTAAAAGACCAATTAGTGGCAAAAAAAAAGATCAGAATTGGACTGCCGCAGCTTCTCTGTTAGCTTGGATCATGTGTTTTAGTGCTCCGTCTAAACCGTTGACTTCGGCTCATTTACAAGTCATGTTCTTTTACGAGAGAAATTCATTTATCACAGTCACACTTCCTGTAGTTACATTTAAACACCCTTTCAGATTTATATCCGTTTATTCTTTCTTCTTTTTCTTCCGTTCGTCTTTCCACTTTGGTAAATGTGTCAAGGAGTTTGTCTTATTTTTTAAATATAATTGCAATTAAAGACAAGTTCACAGCGGAACTCAACACTATTTAACCTCGAAAAGACTTCGGGTCCGATAATCAGCATTTTAATAACTAATGGCTCTAATGTTCACATTGAGAACAGAGACACTGTGAACATACCAGTTCATTAGAGCTGTTGTCTCCCTGACATTCCCCCTCTCTCTCTCTCTCTCTCTCTCCCTCTCCCTCTCCCTCTCCCTCTCTCTCTCTCTCTCTCTCTCTCTCTCTCTCTCTCTCTCTCTCTCTCTCTCTCTCTCTCTCTCCCTCCCTCCCTCCCTCCCTCCCTCTCCCTCCCTCCCTCCCTCCCTCTCTCTCTCTCTCCAGACTGTGAAAGTGAATCCTATTAAGTGAACAACTCAGGTTGAAGCAGCAGCCGTGTTTGACAAAGAGTCTGCAGTCAGCTAGTTCCTCTCTAACACACAGCTGCTGTTGACTCCCAACACCAGACGTGTTAAAGATGCTGAGGACTGTCACCAGAGGTAGCACTGTGTGGCCATGCATGAGTGACAGTTTAGCTTCCGTCCCTCTCCTCGCCCCAACCTGGGCTCGAACCAGGGACCCTCTGCACACATCGACAACAGACACTCTACGAAGCCTCGTTACCTATCGCTCCACAAAAGGCACGGGCCTTTTGCACAAGCAAGGGGAACAACTACTTCAAGGTCTCAGAGCGAGTGACGTCACCGATTGAAATGCTATTAGCGCGCACCACCGCTAACTAGCTAGCCATTTCACACTGGTTACACAGGAGTGGGTTCAGGCATTGTGAATACAGGGCTTCGATCGAACGTCAGGACCCCTGACTTCTATGAGTCAATTATTTTACACATCAACAATCAGCAATACCACCCGTACAATTAATTAGCTTTTCTAATTTTGACAGATTATTTTAACACACTGAAATGTAAACAAATATAAATATAAATTTAGCTAAATCATCTTTCTCTCTGAAGGTTGAAAGGGAGCCACTCTCATCGACCTGTACAGACTAATATCCTGCAGGTTTTCATCTGGAAGACTGAGTGTTGGCTCAGTGCTGCTGCCTGCTAGTTCATCTGTGGCATGCAGATGAGATTGGTGCTGCCTGCTAGTTAATCTGTGGCATGCAGATGAGATTGGGGGTAATTGCTAAATATTCCTCTTTGTTTCAGGGACCTTTGATGATCCCAGAGCTACACTGCTAGGCCTTTATCAGAGCACAGAGTAATTAGGAGAGGAGAGAAGAGAGAGGGGAAGATGGCGAGAGGAAGGGAAGAGGAGAGGAAGGAGAGAGGAGAGGGAGAGAGAAGATAGGAGATGGAGAGAGAAGAGAGGAGAGGAAGGAAAGAGGAGAGGAGAGGAGAGGGAGAGAGAAGAGAGGAGAGGAGAGGAAGGAAAGAGGAGATGAGAGGGAGAAGAGAGAAGAGGAAGGAGAGAGGAGAGGACAGAGAGAGAAGAGAGGAGAGGAAGGAAAGAGGAGAGGAAGAAGAGGAGAGAGAAGAGGAAGGAGACAGCAGAGGAAGGAAAGAGGAGAGGAAGAAGAGGAGAGAGAAGAGGAAGGAGACAGCAGAGGAAGGAAAGAAGAGAGGAAGGAGAAAGGAGAGGAAGGAGAGGAAGGAGAAGGGAGGGAAGGAGAGTGGAGGGGAAGGACACATAAGAGAGGAGAGGAAGGAAAGAGGTGATGAAGGAGAGAGGAGAGAGGAAGGAGAGAGGAGAGAGGAAGGAGAGAGGAGAGAGGAAGGAGAAAGGAGATGAAGGAGAGAGGAGAGAGGAAGGGGAGAGGAGAGAGGAAGGAGAAAGGAGAGAGGAGAGAGGAAGGAGAGAGGAAGGAGAGAGGAGAGAGGAAGGAGAGAGGAAGGAGAAAGGAGAGGAAGGAGAGGAAGGAGAGGAAGGAAAAAGAGAGGACAGGAACGAGAGAGTAGAGGAAGGAGAAGGGAGGGAGGGGAGTGGAGGGGAAGGAGAGGAAGGAAGGAGAGAGGAGAGGAAGGAGAGAGGAGAGGAAGGAGAGAGGAGAGGAAGGAGAAGGGAGGGAGGGGAGTGGAGGGGCAGGACACATAAGAGAGGAGAGGAAGCAGAGGATAATGGAGGGAAGGAGAGTGGAGGAGGACACAGAAGAGAGGAAAGGAAGGAAAGAGGAGGGGAAGAAGAGAGAAGAGAAAGGAGAAAGGAGAGGAAGGAGAGAGGAGAGAGGAAGGAGAGAGGAAAGGAGAGAAGATAAGAGGAAGGAGAGTGGAGAGGAAGGAGAGAGAAGAGGAAGGAGAAAGGAGAGAGGAGAGAGGAAGGACAAAGGAGAGGAGAGAGGAGAGAGGAGAGGAGAGGAAGGAGACAGGATAAATTCACACGGGGATGACGGGGATTTTGGGCCTTGTCTTTACAAAGCAGTATATCCTTCGCCGTCGGACTCATTAAAGAAAGAATATTAGTCCAGTTCGAGGTGAGTAACCGTTGTTGTGATGTCCAGAAACTCTTTTCGAGACGGTAGCAGTAACATTATGTGCATAATGAGTTATAAACAATGTGAAAAACTAACAAAATAGAACAGTTGGTTAGAAGCCAGTAAAATGGCAGTGATCCCCTCCGGCGCCATTATGTGTGTTTGTGTGTGTGTGTGTGTGTGTGTGTGTGTGTGTGTGTGTGTGTGTGTGTGTGTGTGTGTGTGTGTGTGTGTGTGTGTATGTGAGTGTGTGCGTCTGTGTGTAAGTCCGTGTGTGTGTGTTTTGCCTTTCTCTGTGTCCGTGCCTGTGTGTGTGTGTGTGTGTGTGTGTGTGTGTGTGTGTTGTTTTTGTCAAGCATCAAGTTCAGACTTGGATGTAATTGATTCAGGATGTCCTGGTGAAAAGGACGTGTCTCAGTTTCAGAAATAATTTCCTCTCAGTCAGAGTGTTAGAGTGTGAGAGATAGACTGGGGTAGATGGGAGTTTGGGGATTGATTGCCAGATTGAGGCCAGAGAGCTGAAGGGTGGAGTGTTGGTCTCTTGTTGTCAACGGGCTTTACTCACCCATTATGGTGTAGAAAGGATTGGTGCACAACCAGAACCATTATAGTGTTAGTCACTGAGAAGACTAAAGCATTAATCCATGGGTGTAAATAACCCAATGAGAAGACTAGACCAGTAATCCATGGGTGTAAATAACCCAATGAGAAGACTAGACCAGTAATCCATTGGTGTAAATAACCCAATGAGAAGACTAGAGCATTAATCCATTGGGTGTACATAACCCAATGAGAAGACTAGAGCATTAATCCATGGGTGTAAATAACCCAATGAGAAGACTAGAGCATTAATCCATTGGTGTAAATAACCCAATGAGAAGACTAGAGCATTAATCCATTGGGTGTAAATAACCCAATGAGAAGACTAGAGCATTAATCCATTGGGTGTAAATAACCCAATGAGAAGACTAAAGCATTAATCCATTGGGTGTAAATAACCCAATGAGAAGACTAGAGCATTAATCCATTGGGTGTACATAACCCAATGAGAAGACTAGAGCATTAATCCATTGGGTGTACATAGCCCAATGCGAAGACTAAAGCATTAATCCATTGGTGTAAATAACACATTTGTGTAAGCCTTTTCCCAGTATTTTAAATTTGGCCCAATATTTCACAGTATTTTCAAATTCCACAGATATAATATTTTAGTATTGTTCTTACAACCATCACAGTGTTTCTGAGCATGTTTCCCTTCCTGTTTGGGAAGTGTCTGTTGCCCAGTCAATCCATATCTCCTCTGACAAAGTGGCTGTGTGCGGATTGCTCCAGATTAGTGCCATTTCAGGGTAGATTGTGAACAATTATACGCGCAGCACTGTGGGGAGTAGCTGTGGTCTCTGGGGAAACATGGGGCCTGGGGAGTGATGGAATGTACACCTGCACTCACACAGACTGCACGTCTGGTCTGCCTCATACAATGACTAGCATACAGACAGACTGAAGTTCTGGTCTGCCTCATACAATGACTAGCATACAGACAGACTGAATGTCTGGTCTGCCTCATACAATGACTAGCATACAGACAGACTGAATGTCTGGTCTGCCTCATACAATGACTAGCATACAGACAGACTGAACGTCTGGTCTGCCTCATACAATGACTAGCATATAGACAGACTGAACGTCTGGTCTGCCTCATACATTTACTAGCATACAGAGAGACCAAACGTCTGGTCTGTCTCATACAATGACTAGCATACAGACAGACTGAACATCTGGTCTGCATCATACAATGACTAGTATACAGACAGACTGAACGTCTGGTTTGCCTCATACAATGACTAGCATACAGACAGACTGAAGGTCTGGTCTGCCTCATACAATTACTAGCATACAGAGAGACCAAATGTCTGGTCTGCCTCGTACAATGACTAGCATACAGACAGACTGAACGTCTGGTCTGGCTCATACAATGACTAGCATACAGATAGACTGAACGCCTGGTCTGCCTCATACAATTACTAAAATAGAGACAGACTGCATGTCTGGTCTGCCTCATACAATGACTAGAATACAGACAGACCGCATGTCTGGTCTGCCTCATACAATGACTAGCATACAGACAGACTGAACGTCTGCGCCGCCTCATACAATGACTAGCATACAGACAGACCGCACATCTGGTCTGCCTCATACAATGACTAGCATACAGACAGACCGCACATCTGGTCTGCCTCATACAATGACTAGCATACAGACAGACTGAACATCTGGTCTGGCTCATACAATGACTAGCATACAGACAGACTGAACGTCTGGTCTGACTCATACAATGACTAGAATACTGACAGACCGCACGTCTGGTCTGCCTCATACAAGGACTAGCATACAGACAGACTGAAGGTCTGGTCTGCCTCATACAATTTCAGATACAGGACTATATGTCAGATACAGGACTATATGTCAGATACACGACTATATGACAGATACAGGACTATATGTCAGATACAGGACTATATGTCAGATACAGGACTATATGTCAGATACAGGACTATATGTCAAATACAGGACTAAATGTCAGATACAGGACTAAATGTCAGATACAGGACTATATGTCAGATACAGGACTATATATCAGACAGATTCAGGACTGTATGTCAGATACAGGACTATATGTCAGACAGATTCAGGACTAAATGTCAGATACAGGACTATATGTCAGATACAGGACTAAATGTCAGATACAGGACTATATGTCAGATACAGGACTAAATGTCAGATACAGGACTATATGTCAGATACAGGACTAAATGTCAGATACAGGACTATATGTCAGACAGATTCAGGACTAAATGTCAGATACAGGACTAAATGTCAGATACAGGACTAAATGTCAGATACAGGACTAAATGTCAGATACAGGACTATATGTCAGATAGAGTAAATGTCAGATACAGGACTAAATGTCAGATACAGGACTACATGTCAGATACAGGACTAAATGTCAGATACAGGACTATATGTTAGATACAGGACTATATGTCAGACAGATTCAGGACTGTATGTCAGATACAGGACTATATGTCAGGCAGATACAGGACTATATGTCAGACAGATACAGGACTAAATATCAGATACAGGACTAAATGTCAGATACAGGACTAAATGTCAGATACAGGACTATATGTCAGATACAGTAAATGTCAGATACAGGACTAAATGTCAGATACAGGACTAAATGTCAGATACAGGACTAAATGTCAGATACAGGACTATATGTCAGATACAGGACTATATGTCAGATACAGGACTATATGTCAGATACAGGACTATATGTCAGATACAGGACTATATGTCAGACAGATACAGGACTAAATGTCAGATACAGGACTGTATGTCCGATACAGGACTATATGTCAGATACAGGACTAAATGTCAGATACAGGACTAAATGTCAGATACAGGACTATATGTCAGAAACAGGACTATATGTCAGATACAGGACTATATGTCAGACAGATACAGGACTAAATGTCAGATACAGGACTATATGTCAGATACAGGACTAAATGTCAGATACAGGACTATATGTCAGATACAGGACTATATGTCAGACAGATACAGGAATAAATGTCAGATTCAGGACTGATAAAGGAATCTTTGAGTCACAGTATTCTACATATATTTTCGTGGCCCGGTATTTAAACATCATGTCTCTTATCAAATACAAATGAGATGTTCAAATCTACAATGAAATCACCATTCATCAAGATGATTGACAGCCACGTCCTTGTACAAGGCACACTGATGATATTTCCAGAACGTTTTTCCAGCTCAACACAGATCTGTGCTGACTTTACTGACGCATGCAACCTGCTAAAGTCCTCGTGGGACGAATTAAATGGAGAGAAAAAGTGAAATTTGCTCTGCTCCACTTTAAGCACATATACTGTTGCTGTTTGGAACATAAAGGGTTTTAGTGACCCCATATACTGTTGCAGTTTGGTACATAAAGGGTTTTAGTGACCCCATATACTGTTGATGTTTGGTACATAAAGGGTTTTAGTGACCCCATATACTGTTGCTGTTTGGAACATAAAGGGTTTTAGTGACCCCATATACTGTTGCCGTTTGGTACATAAAGGGTTTTAGTGACCCCATATACTGTTGCTGTTTGGAACATAAAGGGTTTTAGTGACCCCATATACTGTTGCTGTTTGGTACATAAAGGGTTTTAGTGACCCCATATACTGTTGCAGTTTGGAACATAAAGGGTTTTAGTGACCCCATATACTGTTGCTGTTTGTTACATAAAGGGTTTTAGTGACCCCATATACTGTTGCTGTTTGGTACATAAATGGTTTTAGTGACCCCATATACTGTTGATGTTTGGTACATAAAGGGTTTTAGTGACCCCATATACTGTTGATGTTTGGTACATAAAGGGTTTTAGTGACCCCATATACTGTTGATGTTTGGTACATAAAGGGTTTTAGTGACCCCATATACTGTTGCCGTTTGGAACATAATAAAGGGATGTTTTGAGGATGATAGTTTTAATATATAGTTTGACTATAATAGGCTTGAAGCTGTTTGACACATTTTGTTTTTGCATTGTATAATTGTGGCATTGTTAATGACGTGGTACGATGCGATATTCAGTAACCGTTAACGAACCAAGACTGCTGGGTGGGGGGTGGGGGGGGGGGGTTGTCCACTTCAATTTAAAGCCAGATATGTTGGCTATTCAGAACCAGCGTTCCTTCTCGGTGAGGTTTCAACAGCCATGTTTTATTTGTTTCCTTTAAATAGACTTATTCATTACATACAGATGGTTTCAATATATTGACATAGGGGAGAAGTGGAGAGGGGGTGGGGGGGGGGTCATATTTTCAGTTGTATAAATGTTATGAATTAATGCATTGATCACCTCCATATTTTCCTGTCTGGCTCATTAGTTTCATGTTCTTTAAACGTCAACTCTATCAATGCCACTGTGTGTACTGTGTAATTTGAGTGAACACTAATACAATTATATGAAATGAAATTACACACATAAAAAAATAAAAAAAATAATACACATTTTGAACTCTGCGTGACCGGCACCTCTTCCTGACTCTAGTATTATGAGTCTATGCACATTTGAGATGGGCTCGCCAATGAGAAGGGGAACCATTGAGGGTGGGGGGGGGGAACCCTCCATCTTGACAGGGGGAAAGGTTACAGAGCGACTCCTGTTGAGAGTTTCCAAAGCTTCCCATCTTCAAAGTCATTAGGATTTTTTTTTTTTTTTTAACTTTTTATAATTAGCAGACACATCTTACAGATCGTCAGCTGCAGCGGCTCCCGGGGGACTAGTCGTCTGCCAGATACGGGCCTCTCCATCTGACGCTGTCTCGCTCTACATGCCACGCCACTCCACTCCACCACTCCGCCGCCCTGCGTTAGGGGGGCTGCCTACCGCCACTCCTCCGCTCTGCGTTCGGGGGGCTGCCTACCGCCACGCCATCACCCTGCGTTAGGGGGGCTGCCTACCGCCTCGCCACCACCCTGCGTTCAGGGGGCTGCCTACCCCCTCGCCACCGCCCTGCATTCGGGGGGATGCCTACCCCCTCGCCACCGCTCTGCGTTAGGAGGGCTGCCTACCGCCTCGCCACCACCCTGCGTTCGGGGGGCTGCCTACCCCCTCGCCACCGCCCTGCGTTCGGGGGGCTGCCTACCCCCTCGCCACCGCTCTGCGTTAGGAGGGCTGCCTACCACTACGCCACCGCCCTGCGTCAGGAGGGCTGCCTACCACCACGCCACAGCCCTGCGTTAGGGGGGCTGCCTACCACCACACCACCACCCTGCGTTAGGAGGGCTGCCTACCACCACGCCACAGCCCTGCGTTAGGGGGGCTGCCTACCACCACACCACCGCCCTGCGTCAGGAGGGCTGCCTACCACCACGCCACAGCCCTGCGTTAGGGGGGCTGCCTACCACCACACCACCGCTCTGCGTTAGGAGGGCTGCCTACCACCACGCCACAGCCCTGCGTTAGGAGGGCTGCCTACCACCACGCCACCGTCCTGCGTTAGGGGGGCTGCCTACCACCACGCCACCGCCCTGCGTTAGGGGGGCTGCCTACCACCACGCCACCGCCCTGCGTTAAGGGGACTGCCTACCACCACCGCCCTGCGTTAGGGGGGCTGCCTACCACCTCGCCACCGCCCTGCGTTAGGGGGGCTGCCTACCACCTCGCCACCGCCCTGCGTTCGGGGGGCTGCCTACCGCCACGCCACCGTCCTGCGTTAGGGGGGCTGCCTACCGCCACGCCACCGCCCTGCGTTAGGGGGGCTGCCTACCACCTCGCCACCGCCCTGCGTTAGGGGGGCTGCCTACCGCCACGCCACCGTCCTGCGTTAGGGGGGCTGCCTACCACCACGCCACCGCCCTGCCTTAGGGGGGCTGCCTACCACCACACCACCGCCCTGCGTTCGGGGGGCTGCCTACCACCTCGCCACCGCCCTGCGTTAGGGGGGCTGCCTACCGCCACGCCACCGTCCTGCGTTAGGGGGGCTGACTACCGCCACGCCACCGCCCTGCGTTCGGGGGGCTGCCTACCGCCACGCCACCGTCCTGCGTTTGGGGGGCTGCCTACCACCCGCTGGATGCCATCACGTCTTGGCATGCAGTTTAACTAAGATGCCTCAACATTGATCTGAACGTTACTGATCTAGCATGGGTGCTTTACAGCTTCACACAATCACACCAAAACACTTCCATTGTGTAATGACACATAACAATAATGCAGGCCTTGTTCCATGACATGTAGACGTGAACACAGGCTTCAGGCCTTGTTCCATGACATGTAGACGTGAACACAGGCTTCAGGCCTTGTTCCATGACATGTAGACGTGAACACAGGCTTCAGGCCTTGTTCCATGACATGTAGACGTGAACACAGGCTTCATGCCTTGTCCCATGACTTGTAGACGTGAGCAGAGGCTGTGATAAAACATAATTTGTGATGAATGAGTTGAAGGAGATTTTTGTTTTCGATCCAAGCTAGAGACTTTCTCTGCTGTATTTTTTGTTCATCTTTTAGTTGCAGATCTAGTGACATAAACAAGAACAACACAGATCATCTTTCCGTACTAGTTGATGGGTATAACATCTGGTATTCAGCCTGCAGTAGAAACACCTTGGGAAATACCACGTCCAATATGGGGTGCTTGAGCTAATCTAAACCACAGCTAACACAAATCATCTCTTCCCCCCACCACGGCTGAGCTGAGCACCACCAGTTTTCCTCACCTCAGACCCAGCATGTACTGCCCACAGCCCAGCGAACTGCACTGCTACTGTAAACAAATCCTGCCATTTAATGGGTATAGTACTGAACCGTCCATCAGACCCTATCTGTCGTCTTGCCATGACAACAACATGATTTGTCTACAGTCAGTAAAGTGGGATCCAATGTACCCTGCCCAGAGGAGAGGAGGGGAGGAGGGGGAGGAGGGAGAGGAGGTGGAGGGGACGTAAACAAGGTAAACAAATCTTGTTATATTTCCTGGCTCTACACACCATTAGATATCATTGAGCCGGGGAAATAACCTGGCAGGTATCTAGAAGTGTATGTCACAGGAGTTAAACTAAACAACCAACTCCTTTTGTTAAAGTTTGAAAGCATTTTGTCACGGAAGTAGAGTCAAGACTTAACCTTATAAAACCCTGAAAAACCCAGAAAACCACATAGAAGATCAACAGAGAGGTTTATGAAGAACGTATCATATGTTGGAAGTGAAAAATCAATTGAGAGTGTTGTATCAGCTTTGTTCTGATGGCCATAGGTATGAAGCCTGTCTGTTTCCTGCCATCCTTATCCTTTCCCGAAGCTAACTGATACATCTTCTCTGTGGGTTACGGTATGAAGCCTGTCTGTTTCCTGCCATCCTTATCCTTTCCCGAAGCTAACTGATACATCTTCTCTGTGGGTTACGGTATGAAGCCTGTCTGTTTCCTGCCATCCTTATGCTTTCCCGAAGCTAACTGATACATCTTCTCTGTGGGTTACGGTGGAAGCCTGTCTGTTTCCTGCCATCCTTATCCTTTCCCGAAGCTAACTGATACATCTTCTCTGTGGGTTACGGTATGAAGCCTGTCTGTTTCCTGCCATCCTTATCCTTTCCCGAAGCTAACTGATACATCTTCTCTGTGGGTTACGGTATGAAGCCTGTCTGTTTCCTGCCATCCTTATGCTTTCCCGAAGCTAACTGATACATCTTCTCTGTGGGTTACGGTGGAAGCCTGTCTGTTTCCTGCCATCCGTATCCTTTCCCGAAGCTAACTGATACATCTTCTCCGTGGGTTACGGTGGAACAGACCTCTGACTAGAATGATGTTGGTGTGACCGTGGAACAACAGATTCTCTACAATAAAACTGGAACTGGCCAAGCCTTCACACGACAGAACGGGCAACGCTTATCCATAACAGACTGCACAGAGCTAGCCTTCACAGAACAGAACAGAACAGAACAGGAAGGCTTTACAGCTAGTCTTCACAGAACAGAACAGGAAGTCTTATCCATAACAGACTGCACAGAGCTAGCCTTCACAGAACAGAACAGAACAGGAAGGCTTTACAGCTAGTCTTCACAGAACAGAAGAGAACAGGAAGTATTATCCATAACAGACTGCACAGAGCTAGCCTTCACAGAACAGAACAGAACAGGAAGGCTTTACAGCTAGCCTTCACAGAACAGAACAGGAAGACTTTTCCATAACAGACTGCACAGAGCTAGTGTTCACAGAACAGAACAGGAAGGCTGTTCCAGAACAGATTGCACAGAGATATGCTAGTGATTTGTTTGTCTTGGCCAGAAAATACTCCCTAAGTTTTAAAGGGACGTTGTGCATGCTCTCAGAATGTCCCAGGGGCCCCTGCTCTCACTATCCAGACAGAGAGAAAGGCATGCTGGGTATTCAAATTATAGCCTGATGTTTTATACCTGTTATAACTGCACTGCAATGAGTTATGCAAACAAATGGACACAATCAACATTAATCTGGAGTCTGGAATCCTTCCAGGAATAGATCGACGTGAGCACACAATCACACCAAACACAGAAATCACAACTAAAAGGAGTGCCAGTTATCTGGGACATCTACAAATAACAATATAAACATCTTGGAGGGTCGTAACATTCCTTCATCTGACCCGATGTAGCTAGAGTATCAGGTGATCAGACACAAGATTCATGTCCATTGTATTAGTAAATACCCTTCTGTCACAAACAAAAACAAAGCCCATCTGGCCAAGGTTTTTTTGGAGAGTCGAGCTATGTGATTTCCATTCCTCTGATGTTTCAAGATATTCAGAGTGACCAACAGGCCTGGAGATGTCCATGACTGTTCCATTGATTGGTTGCTACGTAAACTGCTCAGAGATCTTACCTTGAGATATTTCAACGTTTAGGGGGCAGATGGTATTTATCACACTATGTAAATTAAAGGACTTGTGCTGATGGCATGTCAAAGAAATAACTAGTTAATAAACCTTGACGGCATTTATTTGTATGTAGGACATTTTTTTTTTTACCTTGAGGCGAGGATCCTTTTTGAAATTCATGTTTTGATAAATTCCCAGGCTTTCGGAGTAATTTAGCCATCTAGAGGGGCTGCTGAGCCTTGGTGTGTGTTCCTGACCCTCGGGGACTGACTGAACCACATCTGCATATCCAAGTTCAAATATATATTCAGGATGATTGGTTTCAACATTAAGTTGTTGATCTAACCTCCTGATGGATTTGTTAGAGTGTCCTCCCCATCCCGTTTCATTTCATTTCTAAAACTCTGTGAGTTTAATCCCCTAAATAAACCCTCTCAAATACATCTTTACTAAATTCATTGATTGAGTTAGCCCAACTCACATTCCTGGCCCGATTTCGTAGTCAAAGCATGGAATACACATTCCTCAATCCATTTATTTTCCATAAGCATGGATAACGGGGGCCTCTAATACTTCGTACATATCAATTAGGAGGATGGTAGGACTCTGTTACAGGTCAGCCAGCGCTCTGTGAACATAATGACCACAGACAGGGGTGCTATTGGCCCTAATCCTGCAAGAGAAAAACAAGGTGGGAATGATCTGAAGAATTCTAGCCACACTAACAGACATGAAATCGGATCAGACATCTACACATGTCAGACTAATCCAAAGTCATTCAGGCAGAGGACTTGCCAACGTTTAAATGGTTCCGAATGAAATGACAGTGAATAGTGACCTCCTCTTGTGAATTTTCAGTTTGTTTTATTAGGTAAACTTCAACACGTGATTCTAGACTGTGTTGTTGTTACGGTGTTAAGGGGGCCGGCCACCTAAGAACAAGAGGCACCTTTTACGACGACAAAGTCGATTCCGGTTACAAGGCGTTGCTAAGGACATGATGGGATCGGCCATATTGTTTTTTCTTTATTTTCTTGTGCCTCACTAATTAACAGCATCATTTGCAAACTACAGACGAGGCGTATTTACAGCATGCTACATGCAAAACAATGATGCTAATGAGTTAATACGCTGTGCTAAGAGCGCGGTTAGCGTCGTTACGTACTGTTAGCAACATGCTCAATAGCCTTAAACATTAATTGCTACAATAAGCAGAGGCGGCTCAAATGATTTATAATGTTTTTGGCGGAATTGCTGCTAGTGTTATTTTTTGTTGTTGTTGATTGGTATGGTATTACACAAACCGCAGCCACGTTTTGCTGAAATTGTTAGTCAGCGCCGATGAATGCAATTAGATTTTAATGGGCTCTTAAAGGGACTGGGGTGGGGGGGGTGGGTGGGGGTGGGGGGGGGGGGGGGTGAAGAAATAGAAACGGACAATGCTGCAACACGCTTTCTCTTTCAGTGAGCTGCACATCACGAGTCCCATGTAGAAGGAGACGGAATGGAGATGGAATTACTGAATACAGTAGAAGACATTTTCCCCAAAAATATTTCCTTTTTTTTCCCCAAGAAAAATCTAACTGTGTGTTAGGGTGCACTGTTTGGGGGGCTCCCGAGTGGCGCAGCGGGTCACTACAGACCCTGGTTCGATTCCAGGCTGAATCTCAACCGGCCGGGATTGTCCCATAGGGACCCATAGGGACCGTCCCATAGGGCGGCACACAATTGGCCCAGTGTCGTCTGGGTTTGGCCGGAGTAGGCCGTCATTGTAAATAATAATTTGTTCTTAAAATGACTTGCCTAGTTAAATAAAGGCTAAATAAAGAAAATTAATAAAAAAAATTATGAGCAGATGAGGGAGACAGTCGGCGACAGTGAGAATGACAGATTATTAAGTTACCCACAAGGTGAGTGAAGAAGTGAGGCTGCGTCATTGACCTTGTAGTACAGATTCCTGCCAATAACTCAGAATGAAGGAGCCACATATTTCATCCCAGAGTGAATGAAATCATATCAATTATTACACCGTGTGTAAACAGATCCATTTCCAGACAGACCTCAGCCTGCTGTGTGTGTGTGTGTGTGTGTGTGTGTGTGTGTGTGTGTGTGTGTGTGTGTGTGTGTGTGTGTGTGTGTGTGTGTGTGTGTGTGTGTGTGTGTGTGTGTGTGTGTGTGTGTGTGCGTGTGTTTGAGGAGAAGAAGTCATTTGCAGGAAGAGAACCTTGAACAAGGTCAGCCTGACTGAGCCTCAACATGCCTGGAGCCAGGAGCCAGGGACAGGAGCCTCACAGCCGACACAAGCCTCCTCTGAGCTGCCTGGCCTCGGGGCACTCCCACTCCCCCCTCTCTCCTCCCACTGCTCCAGATTCCAGACCAACACCATCCACACTCTGCAGGGTGGTTAATGCCAGTGCTAACAGTCAACTATTAATACACACACAAACACGCCACACACACACACACACGCACACACACACACACACACACACATACACACACACACACACTCTAGCCGTATAGAAAGCAGAGTCTGTGTGGTCCTGTGAAGTCAGGCCTGTTTTGAGTGCTGTAGAAGGTGTTGGTGCAGAAACAGGGCCTGTTTGATCTGCCTCCACATCTCCACATCTCCAGACTCAGCCAGTGGTGGGAGGTGAGTCTCCACATCTCCAGACTCAGCCAGACTCAGCCAGTGGTGTGAGGTGAGTCTCCACATCTCCAGACTCAGCCAGTGGTGTGAGGTGAGTCTCCACATCTCCAGACTCAGCCAGACTCAGCCAGTGGTGTGAGGTGAGTCTCCACATCTCCAGGCTCAGCCAGTGGTGTGAGGTGAGTCTCCACATCTCCAGACTCAGCCAGACTCAGCCAGTGGTGTGAGGTGAGTCTCCACATTACCAGGCTCAGCCAGTGGTGTGAGGTGATTCTCCACATCTCCAGACTCAGCCAGTGGTGTGAGGTGATTCTCCACATCTCCAGACTCAGCCAGTGGTGTGAGGTGATTCTCCACATCTCCAGACTCAGCCAGTGGTGTGAGGTGAGTCTCCACATCTCCAGACTCAGCCAGTGGTGTGAGGTGAGTCTCCACATCTCCAGACTCAGCCTGTGGTGTGAGGTGAGTCTCCACATCTCCACATCTCCACATCTCTAGACCCAGCCAGACTCAGCCAGTGGTGTGAGGTGAGTCTCCACATCTCCAGACTCAGCCAGTGGTGTGAGGTGATTCTCCACATCTCCAGACTCAGCCAGTGGTGTGAGGTGAGTCTCCACATCTCCAGACTCAGCCAGTGGTGTGAGGTGAGTCTCCACATCTCCAGACTCATCCAGTGGTGTGAGGTAAGTCTCCACATCTCCAGACTCAGCCAGTGGTGTGAGGTGATTCTCCACATCTCCAGACTCAGCCAGTGGTGTGAGGAGAGTCTCCACATCTCCACATCTCCAGACTCATCCAGTGGTGTGAGGTGAGTCTCCACATCTCCACATCTCCAGACTCAGCCAGTGGTGTGAGGAGAGTGTCCACATCTCCACATCTCCAGACTCAGCCAGTGGTGTGAGGAGAGGATCCCTGGGGACACTCACTCTTAGGAAAAAAAGTGTTCTTCAGCTGTCCCCTTTGAAGAACCCTGGCTGGATTCAGGTAGAACCTTTTGGGGTTCCATGTAGAACCCTGAGTTTGTTTTAGATGGAAGCAAAAAACTGATTCTACCTGGAACTTCAAAGGGATTCACCTGGAACCAAAAAAACTCTGAGGCTGGGCTGTGGTTCTTATGACTTGATTGCATAGACATTTCTGTCACACACACCTGACCATAGTTTGCTTTGTATGTTTCTATGTTTTGCTTGGTCAGGGTGTGATCTGAGTGGGCATTCTATGTTACATGTCTAGTTTGTCTATTTCTAGGTTTGGCCTGATATGGTTCTCAATCAGAGGCAGGTGTTAGTCCTTGTCTCTGATTGGGAACCATATTTAGGTAGTCTGTTTGGTGTTGTGTTTTGTGGGTGATTGTTCCTGTCTCTGTGTTTGCACCAGATAGGGCTGTTTTGTTTTTTTTCCCCCACACATTTCTTGTTTTGTTAGTCTATTCATGTGTAGTTGCTTTATGAAAGAACCATGAATAGAAACCACGCTGCATTTTGGTCCGCCTCTCCTTCAACTCAAGAAAACCGTTACAATTTCACACAATGGACGTGTTGCTAGTGATTATTATACTTGTACGCGGACAGTTTCGCATTCAAATATGCAAAGTATGTGCAAACGTTAAAATGTCAAGACGGGTCAGTTTTTGTACCAAACCAAGTAATTATCATTTTAAACTTTAGAGCTGCAGTAAGCAATCTACAGTGTAAATATTAATTAACGTGTGGATTCAGTGCCTCGCCGTCATCGTAATGGACATGTGTGCACATGACACCATTACACAGCCCGGCGTGTGGGAACATTGTAATGTATTTTATAAGTTGTTTTTAATAAATGACTTAATTTTCTCCGATAGTATAAAAAAATAAAAAATAAATGTCGTCCTTGTTCGGGATGGATGTCTCTCAGCAAGCTGCTCAGACAATTACAAGACAGACGACATGGTGTTAATCAGGAATCAATATCCACTTACACTTACGTATTTGACGCTGATAGGTTTCAACTAGATTATTTTAGATTTGCGTTCTCATTAGCATACATTTGAAACATAATAAAAATGTAAAGAATCTATGATTTTGTAGCGTTCGTGTTTCATCAGATGAATCTGAGAGGGGGGGGGGGGGGGGGTTAACGAAGACTAACGACAGGCAGGGCCGGGCTGTCACGGTGACAAACTGGATGAACACCAGTGTGTGTTGGGGAGGTTAAGAAGCGCTGGGAAAGACAGGTGACTTCATCTAAACACTATTAGCGTCGGTTAACTCTTGTGTCTCTCAATTAGACCAGTCATTTTGTATTTCCCCAAACCCGCCATGCTGATAAATAGCTAACGCCGCAGGAATTCAGCAACTGCTTTCTTCAAGGGAGGAAAAAAAATAGACCTTACTGAAATGGATAAGAACTCAGTGAAATGGTTAAAAACTCACTGAAATGGATAAGAACTCACTGAAATGGAAAATAACTCACTGAAATGGATAAGAACTCACTGAAATGGAAAAGAACTCACTGAAATGGATAAGAACTCAGTGAAATGGTTAAAAACTCACTGAAATGGATAAGAACTCACTGAAATGGAAAATAACTCACTGAAATGGATAAGAACTCACTGAAATGGATAAGAACTCACTGAAATGGATAAGAACTCACTGAAATGAGATAAGAACTCACTGAAATGGATAAGAACTCACTGAAATGGATAAGAACTCACTGAAATGGATAAGAACTCACTGAAATGAGATAAGAACTCACTGAAATGGATAAGAACTCACTGAAATGGATAAAAACTCACTGAAATGGATAAGAACTCACTGAAATGGTTAGAAACTCACTGAAATGGATAAAAACTCACTGAAATGGATAAAAACTCACTGAAATGGTTAGAAACTCACTGAAATGGTTATATTATTCCACTGATGTTTTTAAATCTTTAGCCAATTATAAAAACAGTCCTAGTCTTTGTGTTATATGCTCGACAGCCATTATATGTGAGTGCAAACGGGTGTTTCCACTGTAATAATACTGTGTGGTGTTTTAATACTGAGTGGGAAGACCTGCAAATCAAATTAAACATGAAAATCAAAGCCTCTTTTATATTAGATTACAGAGGGGTTTGGGTTAAACCAAGCACACAACACTGTGTTGAATCGACATAATGAACTTAGCAAGCAACCTTAATTAAACAGGCTATATCCCCGTGCATATCCATCTAATGATGTCAGGCACAGCAGCAATTAACCGAACCTTCTATGAAAGCAAACAGTGTGGGGTGTAAGTCCCCATAAATACAGGACAGGCCGTAGCTTATTGAAACCCTCCTGAAAATAAAAAAATACAATTAATTAGTATGTTATGTTTCAGGAAGATGCTGCCTTTAACATTCCACCCCAGAGGACATCATGTGCCTCTGCCTTAGATTAAAGATGAACTATCGCTTGGTAAAGCCTTCATAATGAAAGAGCTGGAGAATACCTCCATATACCCTGCTAATTAGCAGTGGACTTGAACAGAGTGTGTGTTTTTTTTGTGTTGGCCCCCCTCTACATTATAACATCCATTATAACTAACCTGTCAGGCAGGTTTAATCGGAACAACCCGCTGTGGACCAGCCGAGACATTTACAAGGACAAGAAGCAGATAAAATACTTTTATTCTTAGTGTCTGCTTTATTAACCAACACACAGTAATGTTTTATTTTTCACAAGAAAGTGTTTGAATTAAATTGTTTGTATATATCTTATTTTGCCAATTAAATACATTTTCTTAGAAGACTGTTAGGCATATAAAAGAAGGATATTTTGTTTGCCAGTTTGTGGTTATTCCATAGTTTGAAAACAGCTCTACTATATGTGGTTATTCCATAGTTTGAAAACAGCTCTACTATATGTGGTTTTCCTTACCAGGCAAAACTTAGCCTCCTTCCAATACAAACACAGACATCTATTAGGTTCCTGGACTATATCAATTTAAAAGGAAATTATGATTTGGGGATTTTGTTACACCTCTGAGGGACATTGTTATCTTACTGTCTCCATTGCTTGAGCACATTTGTCCAAACAGAATTAATTAATAAAAAAATGAAAATAAAAACTATTTACACACACAGCTCCAAACTGAAACACATTGGCCGAAATGACAGAAAACATCATTAGCAAAATGCTTTTAAGAATCTGAAAACATTAAATACATGACACAAAATCAACGACCTCCATCAAAACATACAACTTGTTATTATCTAAGGAAAATGGATATCAATCAATAGTTACACAATGTCCCACTAAATACTAACTACAATTATCAATATATATATATACCGTAACATGATTAGCCTTATTTTATACTGTGTGTCTGTGCCATGTATTGATACTATAATTATACTATTGCACCATAAAGGCAAGTAAACATATTATCACAGCATGGGCTGTACTCTTTCGTCTGAAATTGATTTGACCAAAGATGACAAATGTCACTCAAGAGCACGAATATCCAGAAAGAAAAAGCTTTATTTGACCTTAGTTCAGTTGCCAGTTAAAATGGACAGTCTTCCTCTGTGGGCCCCTTCTACCTCTCCTTGTCCTTGCCCTCGGGGGCCTCTTACTTGGTCCGGTCTTGTAAACAGAAACTCAGAGGTGACCTATTTTATGCATGAATAAGGACTGATTTCGGATTTGAACGATTGTGCAAAAACATTTTTTGCTCACTTGCAAAAAAGGTTCACATTCATGGGAGTAATTTGTACCAGCCGTGACCAAATGTTAAAATGTTGTTTGTCGTGCTCTTTACCCCCTTTTGAGTCTTTTGTAGTAAGTTGTGTTTTCTGTTTTGTAAAAAAAGTGCTTAGCATTTCCATTGTGTGTGAAAGCAAGGAGAAATGACTTACAGTTTAGCAAAAAATAATACTGTTGCCCTCATTAGGTTAGGATGGAGATCAAGTGGACCTCAGTTTCATTAACATTGTCTTAGTAATGAAGAAAAACTGTACTAGTAAACCCAAAGCATCTTGGGAAAACCCCCGTATTAAAAACCCCATGAACCTTCACACCATGATTCAACACAAGAAGTACCAGACATGCTCCAAACTCCAGTCTCTGGTCTCCAAAGAGGGGTCGTCTTTGTCCTCCTCAGGTACTAGAGTGTCTCCAAAGAGGAGTTGTCTTTGTCCTCCTCAGGAACTAGAGTGTCTCCAAAGAGTGGTTGTCTTTGTCCTCCTCAGGTACTAGAGTGTCTCCAAAGAGGAGTTGTCTTTGTCCTCCTCAGGAACTAGAGTGTCTCCAAAGAGTGGTTGTCTTTGTCCTCCTCAGGTACTAGAGTGTCTCCAAAGAGGGGCTGTCTTTGTCCTCCTCATGAACTAGAGTGTCTCCAAAGAGGGGTTGTCTTTTGGCCTCCTCAGGAACTAGAGTGTCTCCAAAGAGGGGTTGTCTTTGTCTTCCTCAGGAACTAGAGTGTCTCCAAAGAGGAGTTGTCTTTGTCCTCCTCAGGAACTAGAGTGTCTCCAAAGAGTGGTTGTCTTTGTCCTCCTCAGGAACTAGAGTGTCTCCAAAGAGGAGTTGTCTTTGTCCTCCTCAGGAACTAGAGTGTCTCCAAAGAGGAGTTGTCTTTGTCCTCCTCAGGAACTAGAGTCTCTCCAAAGAGGGGTTGTCTTTGTCCTTCTCAGGAACTAGAGTGTCTCCAAAGAGGAGTTGTCTTTGTCCTCCTCAGGAACTAGAGTGTCTCCAAAGAGGAGTTGTCTTTGTCCTCCTCAGGTACTGGAGTGTCTCCAAAGAGGGGTTGTCTTTGTCCTCCTCAGGTACTAGAGTGTCTCCAAAGAGGAGTTGTCTTTATCCTCCTCAGGTACTAGAGTCTCTCCAAAGAGTGGTTGTCGTTGTCCTCCTCAGGTACTAGGGGTCTTGTTTACAGGCCCTGTTTACTGTCAAGGTTATTTGTGTCGGGGTGGAAGTGGTTGTTGCGAGGGGGCGGTCATTAGTCTAGCACGCTAAATTCGTTATGGGAGTTAGCGGCATTCTGAGGACGCCACTAACGCTAGCTAATTGGAGACGTTTTACAAGGGAAGCACTTATCACTTTGCTTATTAAAAATGCTTATTGGAAGCAATAAAACACACATTATGTTGGAGGGGAAATTAATCTAGTGTATTGCCCAGGAACATAATGCAACTGTAATATGTGCCATGTTCCCTCGTAATGACTGCTGTTCAGTTTATTAGCCCTGATGACAGAGGAGCCGTGGCAGGAACCGCTTATTGTTTGACACAGGTTGATGGATGTACAGTGTAAGTCAGTGTTGGAGCACATGCATGGTATGTTTAAGCGGGGGGGGGGGGGGGGGGGGGGGGTATATGGCAAATATAGCACAGCTAAGGGAAGTTCTTACGCAAGACGCAACGCGGAGTGCCTGGATTACAGCCCTTAGCCGTGGTATATTGGGCATATACCACAAACCCCTGAGGTGCCTCGTCGCTGTTACAAAGTGGATTCCACACGGTATTAAAGCAGTAAAAATACATGTTTTGTCATACCCGTGCATTCTTTGTTGTCCGATGAGGGGGTTCTTACCAGGTTTACCAAATTCTTACCAAGTTTCGCGGCAATTTATTTGTTATCCAATTTATAGCTTTTTGCAATCAAGCAATGCAATCCAATTTTGCCTTTCGTTGGAGGAACTGATTAAAATGGGTAGGAAAAAATGATTATTCCCCAATGAGAAGTCTTCCAGTCTTATGAACAAGTCAAATGTTAAACCAACCTGACTAGTTATTGAACTAATCCTACTGCCAGTCCTATTATTAATCCTACTGCTAGTCCTATTCTTAATCCTACTGCCAGTCAAATTATTAATCCTACTGCTAGTCCTATTCTTAATCCTACTGCCAGTCGAATTATTAATCCTACTGCTAGTTATATTCTTAATCCTACTGCCAGTCGAATTATTAATCCTACTGCTAGTTATATTCTTAATCCTACTGCCAGTCGAATTTTTAATCCTACTGCTAGGTATTTTCTTAATCCTACTGCCAGTCGAATTCTTAATCCTACTGCCAGTCGAATTCTTAATCCTACTGCCAGTCGAATTCTTAATCCTACAGCCAGTCCAATTCTTAATCCTACTGCCAGTCTAATTCTTAATCCTACTGCCAGTCGAATTCTTAATCCTACTGCCAGTCCTATTCTTAATCCTACTGCCAGTCGAATTCTTAATCCTACTGCCAGTCGAATTCTTAATCCTACTGCCAGTCCTATTCTTAATCCTACTGCCAGTCGAATTCTTAATCCTACTGCCAGTCGAATTCTTAATCCTACTGCTAGTTAAATTATTAATCCTACTGCTAGTTATAGTCTTAATCCTACTGCCAGTCCTATTCTTAATCCTACTGCCAGTCCTATTCTTAATCCTACTGCCAGTCCTATTCTTAATCCTACTGCCAGTCCTATTATTAATCCTACTGCTAGTTATATTCTTAATATTACTGCCAGTCGAATTCTTAATCCTACTGCCAGTCCTATTCTTAATCCTACTGCCAGTCCTATTATTAATCCTACTGCTAGTTAAATTATTAATCCTACTGCCAGTCGAATTCTTAATCCTACTGCCAGTCGAATTCTTAATCGTACTGCCAGTCTAATTCTTAATCCTACTGCTAGTTATATTCTTAATCCTACTGCTAGTTGAATTCTTAATCCTACTGCCAGTCCAATTCTTAATCCTACTGCCAGTCGAATTCTTAATCCTACTGCTAGTTAAATTATTAATCCTACTGCTAGTTATAGTCTTAATCCTACTGCCAGTCCTATTCTTAATCCTACTGCCAGTCCTATTCTTAATCCTACTGCCAGTCCTATTCTTAATCCTACTGCCAGTCCTATTATTAATCCTACTGCTAGTTATATTCTTAATATTACTGCCAGTCGAATTCTTAATCCTACTGCCAGTCCTATTCTTAATCCTACTGCCAGTCCTATTATTAATCCTACTGCTAGTTAAATTATTAATCCTACTGCCAGTCAAATTATTAATCCTACTGCCAGTCGAATTCTTAATCGTACTGCCAGTCTAATTCTTAATCCTACTGCTAGTTATATTCTTAATCCTACTGCTAGTTGAATTCTTAATCCTACTGCCAGTCCAATTCTTAATCCTACTGCCAGTCCAATTCTTAATCCTACTGTCAGTCCAATTCTTAATCCTACTGCCAGTCCTAGTCTTAATCCTACTGCCAGTCGAATTCTTAATCCTACTGCCAGTCGAATTCTTAATCCTACTGCTAGTTATATTCTTAATCCTACTGCCAGTCCAATTTTTAATCCTACTGCCAGTCCAATTCTTAATCCTACTGCTAGTCCTATTCTTAATCCTACTGCTAGTTATATTCTTAATCCTACTGCCAGTCCAATTTTTAATCCTACTGCCAGTCCAATTCTTAATCCTACTGCCAGTCCAAGTCTTAATCCTACGGCCAGTCCTATTCTTAATCCTACTGCTAGTTATATTCTTAATCCTACTGCCAGTCCTATTCTTAATCCTACTGCCAGTCCAATTCTTAATCCTACTGCTAGTCCCATTCTTAATCCAACTGCCAGTCCTATTCTTAATCCTACTGCCAGTCCAATTCTTAATCCTACTGCTAGTCCTATTCTTAATCCTACTGCCAGTCCTATTCTTAATCCTACTGCCAGTCCTATTCTTAATGCTACTGCCAGTCTTATTCTTAATCCTACTCCTAGTTATATTCTTAATCCTACTGCCAGTCCAATTCTTAATCCTACTGCTAGTTATATTCTTAATCCTACTGCCAGTCCAATTCTTAATCCTACTGCTAGTTATATTCTTAATCCTACTGCTAGTTATATTCTTATTCCTACTGCTAGTTATATTCTTAATCCTACTGCTAGTTATATTCTTAATCCTACTGCCAGTCCAAATCTTAATCATACTGCTAGTTATATTCTTAATCCTACTGCCAGTCGAATTCTTAATCCTACTGCTAGTTATATTCTTAATCCTACTGCCAGTCCTATTCTTAATCCTACTGTCGGTCCAATTCTTAATCCTACTGCTAGTTATATTCTTAATCCTACTGCCAGTCCTAATCTTAATCCTACTCTCAGTCCTATTCTTAATCCTACTGTCAGTCCAATTCTTAATCCTACTGCCAGCCCAATTCTTAATCCTACTGCCAGTCCTATTCTTAATCCTACTGCTAGTCCTATTCTTAATCCCACTGCCAGTCCAATTCTTAATCCTACTGCCAGTCCTATTCTTAATCCTACTGCCAGTCCTATTCTTAATCCTACTGCCAGTCCTATTCTTAATCCTTCTGCCAGTCCTATTCTTAATCCTACTGCCAGTCCAATTTTTAATCCTACTGCTAGTTATATTCTTAATCCTACTGCTAGTTATATTCTTAATCCTACTGCTAGTTATATTCTTAATCCTACTGCTAGTTATATTCTTAATCCTACTGCTGGTTATATTCTTAATCCTACTGCCAGTCCAATTCTTAATCCTACTGCTAGTTATATTCTTAATCCTACTGCCAGTCCAATTCTTAATCCTACTGCTAGTCCTATTCTTAATCCTACTCTCAGTCCTATTCTTAATCCTACTGCCAGTCCGATTCTTAATCCTACTGCCAGTCCTATTCTTAATCCTACTGCCAGTCCAATTCTTAATCCTACTGCTAGTTATATTCTTAATCCTACTGCCAGTCCAATTCTTAATCCTACTGCTAGTCCTATTCTTAATCCTACTCTCAGTCCTATTCTTAATCCTACTGCCAGTCCTATTCTTAATCCTACTGCCAGTCCTATTCTTAATCCTACTGCCAGTCCTATTCTTAATCCTACTGCCAGTCCTATTCTTAATCCTACTGCTAGTCCTATTCTTACTCCTACTGCCAGTCCTTTTCTATAAATAATGGTTCTATTATAAATCACCTCATCGTCGCCAAAATAATATTTATATTTGATTTAAATCTAGACTTTAGAAAGGGTTGAGTTTATTTTGTGCAGAGAAAAACTGTTCTGAGAATCTTACATTAGAATCTGATTCAGGTCTATCCTCAACTGAGGTGAATATATAGTCACCCCCCCAGGTGACAGCTGAATATCTGGTAGTTCTGGCTGGCTCTACATGTACACACTAGGAACAGTCTGGGTTGAAGGTCTCCCCCCAGTGTAATATAATAACATGGTTGTTTGATTGTCAGTGTGATAAACATGAGAGCATAGATGTTCCATTTATCAAATTACCAAGTTAGCAAGGGTTGACAGAGACCCCAATTCACCACCTAATGAATGACAGCTTTGAGAGGACAGAGGCCAAACCAGGCATCAGAGGGGGAAGGAAGGACTCATTGAGAGGATAGAAAGACCAGGTGGGCGGAGGCCAAACCAGGCATCAGAGGGGGAAGGAAGAACTCATTGAGAGGATAGAAAGACCAGGTGGGCGGAGGCCAAACCAGGCATCAGAGGGGGAAGGAAGGACTCATTGAGAGGATAGAAAGACCAGGTGGGCGGAGGCCAAACCAGGCATAAGAGGGGGAAGGGAGGACTCATATGTCATCGTAACGTTTTTCCAAACTGCGTGTCCAGAGAGCTTAGGAAATGTAAAGTGGTGTCTGCTTTTTGCCTGCATCAGAATGGCCATGAAATGGCTGAATGACTACCAGATAGAATTGGTGATAAGGTGCTGCCAGGACCAGAGTAGACCAGGACCAGAGTAGACCAGAGGATACCAGGACCAGAGTAGACCAGAGTAGACCAGGACCAGAGTAGAACAGGACCAGAGTAGACCAGGTCCAGAGTAGACCAGGACCAGAGTAGACCAGGACCAGAGTAGACCAGAGTAGACCAGGACCAGAGTAGAACAGGACCAAGAGTAGACCAGGACCAGAGTAGACCTGGACCAGAGCAGAACAGGACCAGAGTAGAACAGGACCAGAGTAGACCAGGACCAGAGTAGACCAGGACCAGAGTAGACCAGGACCAGAGTAGACCAGGACCAGGACCAGAGTAGGCCAGGACCAGAGTAGAACAGGATCAGAGTAGACCAGGACCAGAGTAGACCAGGACCAGAGTAGAACAGGACCAGCGTAGACCAGGACCAGAGTAGAACAGACAAACCTATCAGTATTATAGTAGCTAACCTACTGTAGGTCTCTACCAGACAAACCAATCAGTATTATAGTAGCTAAACTACCGTAGGTCTCTACCTCTCCCAGACAAACCTATCAGTTTTATAGTAGCTAACCTACCTTAGGTCTCTACCTATCCCAGACAAACCTATCAGTGTTATAGCAGCTGATCTACCGTAGGTCTATACCTCTACCAGACAAACCTATCAGTGTTATAGAAGCTAAACTACCGTAGGTCTCTAACTCTACCAGACAAACCTACCAGTATTATAGTAGCTAACCTATCGTAGGTCTCTACCTCTCCCAGACAAACCTATCAGTTTTATAGTAGCTAACCTACCGCAGGACAAGACAAACCTATCAGTATTATATTGCAAACTGTACAGTCTGTCTCTGTTATAGACAACCCCTGTAAGTATAGCGTACGGTACTGTCCATCTCTCTCGTAGAGAACTCTACCAGTGTTATTTTACATAGCGTAGAGTACTGTCCATCTCTCTCATAGAGAACTCTACCAGTGTTATTTTACATAGCGTACAGTACTGTCCATCTCTCTCGTAGAGAACTCTACCAGTGTTATTTTAGATAGTGTACAGTACTGTCCATCTCTCTCGTAGAGAACTCTACCAGTGTTATTTTACATAGCGTACAGTACTGTCCATCTCTCTCGTAGAGAACTCTACCAGTGTTATTTTACATAGCGTAGAGTACTGTCCATCTCTCTCGTAGAGAACTCTACCAGTGTTATTTTACATAGCGTACGGTACTGTCCATCTCTCTCGTAGAGAACTCTACCAGTGTTATTTTACATAGCGTACAGTACTGTCCATCTCTCTCGTAGAGAACTCTACCAGTGTTATTTTACATGGCGAACAGTACTGTCCGTCTCTCTCGTAGAGAACTCTACCAGTGTTATTTTACATAGCGTACAGTACTGTCCATCTCTCTCGTAGAGAACTCTACCAGTGTTATTTTACATAGTGAACAGTACTGTCCATCTCTCTCATAGAGAACTCTACCAGTGTTATTTTACATAGCGTACAGTACCATCCATCTCTCTCGTAGAGAACTCTACCAGTGTTATTTTACATAGCGTACAGTACTGTCCATCTCTCTCATAGAGAACTCTACCAGTGTTATTTTAGATAGCGTACAGTACCGTCCATCTCTCTCATAGAGAACTCTACCAGTGTTATTTTACATAGTGAACAGTACTGTCCATCTCTCTCATAGAGAACTCTACCAGTGTTATTTTACATAGCGTACAGTACTGTCCATCTCTCTCATAGAGAACTCTACCAGTGTTATTTTAGATAGCGTACAGTACTGTCCATCTCTCTCGTAGAGAACTCTACCAGTGTTATTTTACATAGCGTACGGTACTGTCCATCTCTCTCGTAGAGAACTCTACCAGTGTTATTTTACATAGCGTAGAGTACTGTCCATCTCTCTCGTAGAGAACTCTACCAGTGTTATTTTACATAGCGTAGAGTACTGTCCATCTCTCTCGTAGAGAACTCTACCAGTGTTATTTTACATAGCGTACAGTACTGTCCATCTCTCTCGTAGAGAACTCTACCAGTGTTATTTTACATAGCGTAGAGTACTGTCCATCTCTCTCGTAGAGAACTCTACCAGTGTTATTTTACATAGCGTACAGTACTGTCCATCTCTCTCGTAGAGAACTCTACCAGTGTTATTTTACATAGCGTAGAGTACTGTCCATCTCTCTCGTAGAGAACTCTACCAGTGTTATTTTACATAGCGTAGAGTACTGTCCATCTCTCTCGTAGAGAACTCTACCAGTGTTATTTTACATAGCGTATGGTAGGTCTTTCTATAACAGTCAGCGCCTGCTCTCTGAGGAAACAACGTTATGACTGGTCAACTCATTGGTCGGTTTATAGAGGAGTAGATATTTGATTACCTAAAAATGTATTGATCCTCAAGGTACCAACAATTTTTCTAGTATAGTGATTTACTCTACGTTTATGTTTGGGGTTGATGATAATAATATAATGATATTATATAGATAGAGGTGTTAATCCTATAACATATTTAATAATATTATATAGAGTGTTAATCCTATAATATATCTAATAATATAATATAGAGTGTTAATCCTATAACATATTTAATAATATTATATAAATGGTGTTAATCAGGGTTGCCCTTTATCGCCTATGTTAATCCTATAACATATTTAATAATATAATATAGAGTGTTAATCCTATAACATATTTAATGATATTATATAGTGGTGTTAATCAGGGTTGCCCTTTATCGCCTATGTTAATCGTATAAAGTGAATATTATGTATGGATCAGTCTGGATCGTTTGTGAGACTGGTGGAAGGATCCAGAAGCTCTGACCCACAGTAGAGTCTACTGCCAGTCACAGATCTGACTGCGTGACCGAAGCAAATCCCATTTCAAATGTCGGGAACATCAACAAATAAACAAGGCATTTTACAATCGTCATAGGGGCTGTTTTTTCTCCTGGTCCTGCTGTTCTGCTGATTGGGGCGTAATACTGCCATCACAGCACCATTAAAATAGGGTTCTCAGACCGCTGGGTAATATAATTCACAGCTTGAAGGGGAAGCGTGTCCTTATAAGATCATATATCATTCTGGCTGAAAGAGTCTTGACAGTTCTCAAAAACGTCAGATACTTCAATTAAACCATTTCCTTCTCCGTTGTGGTTCCACGTAAGTAGGCAGCGATCCTTCAGGTGGTGCCCGACAGACAGGGGAAGATACAGGGAAAATGATTGGTACAGGCAAAGTTTAATCAATGTATTAGATCGGCTGAGTGCTTGAAGATATTTCTGATACCGGCATGTGTCTATCACAGCTGTCCAAAACTGCCTGTAAAGGCCTGGGATGCTTCGCGGTAAATAGATCACTGGCGTTGTTCTAGGCTATACGTCCTACCCGCTATGAATAAAAATGATCTGCGGAGACGACAGCGGATAGAAGAGGGTTGCTCACAGAAATTAGATTTTGTATTCTGCACAACGTGCCCGAGCAATTTCACCGTAACATCGCAAAGTGGTCGCTTATATCACTGCGATATCTGTTTTTATTATTTCCAATGTAAAAGGGCCTCTTGATCCATATTTATTACCAATTGAGTCGTCCACCCGTATAACATGAGATGACACATACATAGTGGTTCGTCCATTTCCCCTGCAGCAAATCCAATAGATTCACATTGTGAATGTTTATCTAATACCGTTTATTAGATTGTTCGACTACAGAAGAAGAACAACGCATCACATATAAATACGAGGTATGTCTATATCCCCTTTGCATAGTTATCCCTAAATATACAGGACAGCATTGACAAGAACGCTAGCTTATCATTAATGAAGGTAATGAATAGAGAAAAGTCTATAGAAAACACTAGGTTATCATTAAGTTAATGAATAGAGAACAGACTAGAGACCAGTAGGTTGTCATTAAGTCTATAGATCCATAGGTTATCATTAAGTCTAGGTTATCATTAAGTTAATGACTAGAGAACAGACTATAGACCAGTAGGTTATCATTAAGTTAATGACTAGAGAACAGACTATAGACCAGTAGGTTATCATTCAGTTAATGACTAGAGAACAGACTATAGACCAGTAGGTTATCATTAAATTATTAGAGCATACTACAGCCCTAGCTTCCATCATACTACAGCCCTAGCTTCCATCATACTACAGCCCTAGCTTCCATCATACTACAGCCCTAGCTTCCATCATACCACAGCCCTAGCTTCCATCATACTACAGCCATAGCTTCCATCATACTACAGCCCTAGCTTCCATCATACTACAGCCCTAGCTACCATCATACTACAGCCCTAGCTTCCATCATACTACAGCCCTAGCTTCCATCATACTACAGCCCTAGCTTCCATCATACTACAGCCCTAGCTTCCATCATACTACAGCCATAGCTTCCATCATACTACAGCCCTAGCTTCCATCATACTACAGCCCTAGCTTCCATCATACTACAGCCCTAGCTTCCATCACGATTACACCACCCAGGGATTTAGGCCATGGTTCCTATGAGGCTGCTCTTGGAGAAACACCGCAACATCCCACAAGACCTTTAGCCATACTAAATCTGCCTTTTTTCCCTGCTTCCTGTATTCCATGTGGTTTTCTCAGGCTTTCTAGGTCAGACGTCTTAAATAGTGGGGTTTTGTTGCTGCAGCATCTAGACTCGCAGGTATTTACAGGGAAACCTGGAGAGTATCAGGACTGCTCTGTGATCATAGAAAACATGTTCCACTGGGGACTGTACCCACATGGGGCAGACATACACAGAATGAAGTGGACAATATATATATATATATATATATGTTCTTTCTTTCCCTGTTTCTGCTACATGGGATATGACTGGTGTTGCCCTGTTTCTGCTACACGGGATATGACTGCTGTTGCCCTGTTTCTGCTACATGGGATATGACTGCTGTTGCCCTGTTTCTGCTACATGGGATATGACTGCTGTTGCCCTGTTTCTGCTACAAGGGATATGACTGCTGTTGCCCTGTTTCTGCTACATGGGATATGACTGCTGTTGCCCTGTTTCTGCTACATGGGATATGACTGCTGTTGCCCTGTTTCTGCTACATGGGATATGACTACTGTTGTCCTTTCTTATTTTTTTTTTGCTTCACAGGATATGTCTGTTGTTGCCCAGATTTTAATGAATCGGTTGTCTCTCTCGCCACACACACGTACTCACACACACACACACACACACACACACACACACACACACACACACACACACACACACACACACACACACACACACACACTTACACACTCACACACTCACACACTCACATATACACAGCAGCAGTAATTACAACATTTGGCATTGATGAGGCTCATTGTTGCCATTCCCGTGGAGGCCAGGCCTAGCGTGGGTGTGGAAACTAAATGACCCTCTACCCTCCGTTGTAGGCTCTCCCAAGGGGGCCCGGGTTGCCCTGTGAGTAAGCTTGTACCACGGCTGCCCTTGACATACCTTCTCTGCAGACCCGGGAACGCCAGGTTGGACGCCAGGTCTTTTGCCAGGCCTGTGAATGGAGTGCTGTGTGCCAGATGCTACCAGCTGTGCTAGAGGTTTCACCACGGCGGACACCTGTCCTCTCGGAGCCGGGGCTCCAGAAGCCATCAGCAGTTGGCCCTAAAGAGCCGTCAGCAGGAAATGAGGCAGCAACCTCGAAGTGAAAGGCCTTGCGTGGCCCTTGCTGAGAACCCTTAATGAGGCAGCAACCTCGCTGCCAAGCCACGTTTAGAGACACAGACAGGTTTCCTTTACCATCATTTACCTCAGCATGTTTCTGGCCTGAGGACATTTCCACAACACTTTGGTCATGTATTTGGCCTGTGTCATTTGGAACAATTAGATGACGATGACATCTGACTTTGGTCAAGAACATGCAAGACTAATTCGGTCAATGATTAGGAACAAAAATGTTTTTTTTTTTTTTTGCAGGACTGTGATCGGCACTATAATTTGTGATGATACCATCTCCCAAAAGTATAGCTTCAGGGATAAGGGACCGTGGTCCAGGAGGGTTCCTATAGCTACTCCTTGTAACGTACTCAGTAGATCGCTTTTGATCTGAGCTTTTGGTTTTCTAGTCACGTTTATGTATCAACAATTTCAGAACAATACTCGCCAATTTTCACTACTCTCAGATCTAGAAGCTGTGAAAATCTTTGTTCAATTACCTTCGTCTTTACGATGCGATATCAAAAAAAAAAGTCATTATAGAAAAGGGCCTTATGGGAATATGGTTAATATGAACCACAATTCGTGTCATGACCCATGTTATTTGTGTGTGAAACGTGAGACTTGAATTACAGCCGAGTTCTGTGGCTTCCCCCTAGTGGGCTACACGGGACTACCTGGAAAGTACAGATTTGCATCTGGCCGTAATGTAGAGCTAACCTTTCTAGAAAATTATTGAGCAATAAATGACCACCATGTTGTTTTCTTTCTTCCTGTAAGATTTCAACTTTTTTATTTCTCTCTCTTTTTATTTTTACATTGTAAAATATATAAGTTACAGTTGTGTCTAAAATGTAAATGTTTTGAAGATGTAGGTCACCCTGGATACTTCCTGTTTTGGGGTTTTGAGTCTGTCTGTCTGTACTGACACCTGTTGGGGGTCAGATACACTAGTATCTCTACCTGCACATGACCATCTGATCATTTATCACTGCAGTGTTAATCTGCTAAATTGTAATTATTCGCCTACCTCATCGTGCCTTTTGCACACAATGTATATAGACTTTTTTTTTCTTTCTACTGTGTTATTGACTTGTTTATTGTTTACCTCCATGTGTAACTCTGTGTTGTCTGTTCACACTGCTATGCTTTATCTTGGCCAGGTCGCAGTTGCAAATGAGAACTTGTTCTCAACTAGCCTACCTGGTTAAATAAAGGTGTTCTCAACTATCCTACCTGGTTAAATAAAGGTGTTCTCAACTAGCCTACCTGGTTAAATAAAGGTGTTCTCAACTAGCCTACCTGGTTAAATACAGGTGTTCTCAACTAGCCTACCTGGTTAAATACAGGTGTTCTCAACTAGCCTACCTGGTTAAATAAAGGTGTTCTCAACTAGCCTACCTGGTTAAATAAAGGTGAAATAACAAAATCAAAATATTCAGGGTGAACAGAATAGAGATGAAGGGAAGACACAGTGTTTCTCTCTTGCCCAGTCTGAGGATGGTAGTGTGTGAACCTGTCCAGATTGGTTAATGGGACATTATTCACTGGCCTCTTGAATAGAGAAGTGTGATTTGTTTTCATGGCAGGGAGCAGAGGTTCATGGAGATGAAAAGGACATAACCTACGGTGAGGAGTCAGGACGGGTGGCTGTTCCTGTTCCCGTTCCCGTTTCTGTTCCTGTCCCTGTACCTGTTCCTGTTCCTGTTCCTGTTCCTGTTCCTGTTCCACCATGGAGTTGGCCCCTTCAGATCTGTCTGGATCGCAAACCTTCCCTCGACTCAGTGGGCTTCACAACTTCGTATAAGGAAATATCAGGGCCTGTTGAGTTCTGTGGAAAGTACAAAGTTCAGGTCGTGTATTGTTTTTAAATGGCTTGTTTTTAATGTTGAAAATACATGTGTCCACAGTGAGAGCAAGTTCCTGTACACCAGAGTATGACGTGACTGGTTTCTATTATAAATGCGTTAAAATGAAAACAAAAATGGGCCCAAAATAGTCTTGCTTTGTCACAATAATAATGTTGGCTCTGAAAAACAATGAGTGTGATGTCTTCCCCCTCAGGACAGGAGAGATAAAACTAGATATATTGAGGTTTTGTTTCTCCTCAGGACAGGAGAGATAAATCTAGATATATTGAGGTATTGTATCCCCTCAGGAGAGATAAATCTAGATATATTGAGGTATTGCTTCTCCTCAGGAGAGATAAATCTAGTTATATTGTGGTATTGTTTCTCCTCAGGAGAGATACAGCTAGATATATTGAGGTATTGATTTTCCTCAGGAGAGATAAATCTAGATATATTGAGGTATTGTTTGCCCTCAGGAGAGATACATCTAGTAATATTGAGGTATTGTTTGCCCTCAGGAGAGATAAATCTAGTTATATTGATGTATTTTTCCCCTCAGGAAAGGAGAGATAAATCTAGATATATTGAGGTATTGTTCCCCCTTAGGAGAGATAAATCTAGATATATTGAGGTATTGTTCCCCCTTAGGAGAGATAAATCTAGATATATTGAGGTATTCTATCCCCTCAGGAGAGATAAATCTAGATATATTGATGTATTGTTTCCACTCAGGACAGGAGAGATAAATCTAGTTATATGCTGAGCATATGTGTCCTATTCGTCGTCTTTGTGCCTTTTCTGATCTGTGTTGGTTGAATCATAAAGGTGTCCGAAATTGCCTTTTTTGCAGGGTGACACGTTGCCAAATCAAACGTGCGAGTGTTGCTGTAATGGACGATAATAGATGAATGGACAGACAGAACCAGACTCGGGCCTGACGGAGCTGTTTAACCCCCAGGTAACACTGTTTGTGTATCACTTGTTGGGTGAGAGACATTGGCTTGCTTCCCCCCCCAAAAAAGCACCCTGGTACCTATGTGCCCCGGGGTAAAAAAAAGTAGTGCACCAGATAGGGAATAGGGTACCGTTGTAGACACACTACACACACATGGTGATTGGTGTGCGGAGACTTACGCCATTAACGCAACAGCAGCACCTCTGGTCCAACTTCTTTAAAGAGGATCTGGTTAAACGCTGCATTTTCTCTCCACCTCTCGACCACATCCCAGCTGTAGACCAGCAATACCAATCCTCCCGGGGCAGTGTTTAATTATCGGCCCCTGGCAATGCCGTCAGTACGTGTGTAATTATGTGTCAGGTTTAGGCGGGTTTGGTATGAAGAGTGGAACCGGTGAGTTGATGATTGTTGAAAGTTATTTAAACTAGTCAAAATGTGTCTGTGTCATTAAACAGAGAGGGTCTGACCTCGGCTGTCAGTTATACCTCCGCTATGCAGATATTCTGTTTCTCTCTTTCTTTCTCAGACTCCCCTTCTCCCATTCCCTGCCTTCCTCTCTCTCTCCTTCACTCCCTTCCTCTCTCGTTCTCTTTCACTCCCTCCCTCCCTTCTCCTATTCCCTCCTTCCCTCTCTCTCTCTCCTTCACTCCCTTCCTCTCTCGTTCTCTTTCACTCCCTCCCTCCCTCTCCCACTTTCCTTCCTTCCCTCCCTCTCTCGCTCTCCTTCCCTCCCTCTCTCGCTCTCCATCCCTCCCTCTCTCGCTCTCCTTCCCTCCCTCTCTCGCTCTCCTTCCCTCCCTCTCTCGCTCTCCCTCCCTCCTTCCCTCCCTCCCTCCCTCCCTCCCTCCTCTCACCGTCTGATAGGAGATAGAGCAGGAAGTGTGAGAAGCTCTGCGTGAATCCTGTTGCTCTGTTCAACACCCATTTCCTGTGTCATCTACAGACACACTTGAGCTGCTCTACTGCCTGCCGGCAGGCACAATATAGAACTACTACACCACAAAAAAAATATGCATATTTTTTAAATTCCAGACAAAAAAATAATAATAACTTGAAATACAAATTAATTTGTTAGAAATAGACAAATAGTGTTATCATTGTCATTGTATCACAGGCTGCATCACATCCGGCCCTTGATTGGTAGTCCCATAGGGCGGGGCACAATTGGCCCGGCGTCGTCCGTGTTTTGGCCGGGGTAGACCGTCATTGTAAATAATAATTAGTTCTTAACTGACTTGTCTAAGTTAAATAAAGTTTCAATAAAATGTAAAAAAAAATAAAATAACTGTGTTTCATATGATATGTCCACTGAGAAGTATTTAATGATAGAGTAATGAATGGTGAACATTTTCCATTCTATAATCTACACAATGACATCATATTAGAACAGCATGTGCTGGCTTTAATCTTCAGAGGCCTTTATCATCAGCTGGTTAGAGGAGCTCGCGTTCAGCCTCACAGCCAAAACGTATTGGGCTCCATTAACACAGTAAGAAACACCTTTTTGACACGATGAAATGTAATATTATCTCTCTCCTTTGCTTTCCAGCGCTCTTCAATTTACCAGGACAAGCACCTTGAGCTCCGGCACCGCGTCGACGCGAAACGCCGTGGAAGGCACGGCAGGGGGTTGCCGGTAGGCTGGGGGGAGACGGTGGGGGAGGTAAGGGGGGTTGGTAGGGGGTGTTTCTGTGGATTGTAAGATGTGTTGGTGTCCCAAGGACAAGTAGGGAATATCCATATTGTAATGAAAGGCGTGTACTAATTGTAGCTACACCTCTTTGCTTGAAAGTAATGAGTGGGGAACATGGGGGGGGGGGGGGGGGGGGGTTCTCTAAGGATTAATTTGTAGTAAACTGAGAGAGGGGTAATTTATTTTATTTTACATAACCAAACTATAGAGGTGTCCCCCTCTTTGGAAAATAAAGTCTACATATATTGTTTTATGTGTTGCAAACATTGACATTACAATTTTAACAATATGTACAGACAGGACACTACAACCAGGAAATGATCAACAATAAGTACAGACAGGACACTACAACCAGGAAATGACTAACAATATGTACAGACAGTAAACTACAACCAGGAAATGATCAACAATAAGTACAGACAGGACACTACAACCAGGAAATGACTAACAATATGTGCAGACAGGACACTACAACCAGGACATTAATAACAATATGTACAGACAGTAAACTACAACCAGGAAATGAATAACAATGTGTACAGACAGGACACTACAACCAGGACATTAATAACAATATGTACAGACAGTAAACTACAACCAGGAAATGAATAACAATGTGTACAGACAGGACACTACAACCAGGACATTAATAACAATATGTACAGACAGTAAACTACAAACAGGAAATGAATAACAATATGTACAGACAGTAAACTACAAACAGGAAATTAATAACAATATGTACAGAAAGTAAACTACAACCAGGAAATGACTAACAATATGTACAGACAGGACACTACAACCAGGAAATGACTAACAATATGTGCAGACAGGACACTACAACCAGGACA
Source organism: Oncorhynchus mykiss (assembly GCF_057628025.1). NCBI lineage: Eukaryota > Metazoa > Chordata > Actinopteri > Salmoniformes > Salmonidae > Oncorhynchus > Oncorhynchus mykiss. Next base: position 377,157 of record NW_028322102.1, read on the forward strand.
TTAATAACAATATGTACAGACAGTAAACTACAACCAGGAAATGAATAACAATATGTACAGACAGTAAACTACAACCAGGAAATGAATAACAATATGTACAGACAGGACACTACAACCAGGAAATGAATAACAATATGTGTGGTGTCTCTGAGACCTCCGCTGCCCTGAAACATCTTCATAATGACACACTGGAGCTCTCAGCTTCAATTAAAGTCTAGTATTTGCCCATGTGAATTAGATAATATAGACATTTGACATATGAAGACAATTACATTCAGATCAGTGATTTCTACAGTGTATTGTATAGTACTGTATATTCCCCTATAATAGTGATTTCCACAGTGTATTGTGTAGTACTGTATATTCCCCTATAACAGTGATTTCTACAGTGTATTGTGTAGTACTGTATATTCCCCTATAACAGTGATTTCTACAGTGTATTGTGTAGTACTGTATATTCCCCTATAACAGTGATTTCTACAGTGTATTGTGTAGTACTGTATATTCCCCTATAACAGTGATTTCTACAGTGTATTGTGTAGTACTGTATATTCCCCTATAACAGTGATTTCTACAGTGTATTGTGTAATACTGTATATTCCCCTATAACAGTGATTTCTACAGTGTATTGTGTAGTACTGTATATTCCCCTATAACAGTGATTTCTACAGTGTATTGTGTAGTACTGTATATTCCCCTATAACAGTGATTTCTACAGTGTATTGTGTAGTACTGTATATTCCCCTATAACAGTGATTTCTACAGTGTATTGTGTAGTACTGTATATTCCCCTATAACAGTGATTTCTACAGTGTATTGTGTAGTACTGTATATTCCCCTATCACAGTGATTTCTACAGTGTATTGTGTAGTACTGTATATTCCCCTATAACAGTGATTTCTACAGTGTATTGTGTAGTACTGTATATTCCCCTATAACAGTGATTTTCACAGTGTATTGTGTAGTACTGTTTAACTCCCTGTAACTGTGAAATATTAGACAATTTACCCAGAGTACGCCCCCCTAATGATGTTCATCTACATGAGATAAATTGCAACATTTTATACATTAAAGGATAGCCATACATATTACATGCATTATTAAAAATAATGAACATTGCACAACTCTATTTGATTTGTACACATTATAGGTATAATACTAATGTAATAAAAGACTAAATGTAATCATGTATTTAATACCCTGCAACTGTTCACCAGCTTACGCACATCTGTGCAAAGAATGTGCAATTGTGTTATTTAGTTACCATACAAAAATACATATTGTTGGTAGATCAGTAGATTGGGGGAAGTTGAGAATAAACAGGGAACGTTGAGCAACCCCCTTTGTTTAAGGAAACCATACACAAGCTTTATCAAGTGACCGAATATTTAGGACGAGGTCATCATTTCATGGAGTCTGTGAAGGAAGAAACTACATGGGAAAAGTGGTTATGTCCAAAAAAATCTGAATTTCACAGAGTCAAATGTATTGTGTTAGAGTTTTCTTGATGTTTGTATCTAAACCAAAGCAGGTTATATGGGGCGGCAGGGTAGTCTAGTGGTTAGAGCCAGGTAGCCTAGTGGTTAGAGCAGGTAGCCTAGTGATTAGAGCAGGTAGCCTAGTGGTTAGAGCGTTGGAATAGTAACCGAAAGTGTTACAAGATCGAATCCCTGAGCTGACAAGGTAAAAATCTGCTGTTCTCCCCCTGAACAAGGCAGTTAACCCACTGTTCCTAGACCAGTTAACCCACTGTTCCTAGACCAGTTAACCCACTGTTCCTAGACCAGTTAACCCACTGTTCCTAGACCAGTTAACCCACTGTTCCTAGACCAGTTAACCCACTGTTCCTAGACCAGTTAACCCACTGTTCCTAGACCAGTTAACCCACTGTTCCTAGACCAGTTAACCCACTGTTCCTAGGCCAGTTAACCCACTGTTCCTAGACCAGTTAACCCACTGTTCCTAGACCAGTTAACCCACTGTTCCTAGACCAGTTAACCCACTGTTCCTAGACCAGTTAACCCACTGTTCCTAGACCAGTTAACCCACTGTTCCTAGGCTGTCATTGAAAATAAGAATGTGTCCTTAACTGACTAGTTAAATAAAGGTAAAATATTGAGAGCGTTCTATACATCAGTTGGGGTCTCTATCAGCTTCAATATGAGGTACTAAACCTGGCATGAAAGTGCCTCCTTGTAGCTGTGTGGACTAATATAGTCAAAATATTTTCCTTTGGTTAAGTTGAGCCAATGGGCTTGGGTAAGTTGAGCCAATGGCCATTGGTTAAGTTGAGCCAATGGGCTTGGGTAAGTTGAGCCAATGGCCTTTGGTTAAGTTGAGCCAATGTCCATTGGGTAAGTTGAGCCAATGTCCATTGGGTAAGTTGAGCCAATGGGCTTGGGTTAAGTTGAGCCAATGGCCTTTGGTTAAGTTGAGCCAATGTCCATTGGGTAAGTTGAGCCAATGGCCTTGGGTAAGTTGAGCCAATGGGCTTGGGTTAAGTTGAGCCAATGGCCTTTGGTTAAGTTGAGCCAATGGCCTTTGCTTAAGTTGAGCCAATGGCCATTGGGTAAGTTGAGCCAATGTCCATTGGGTAAGTTGAGCCAATGGGCTTGGGTTAAGTTGAGCCAATGGGCTTGGGTTAAGTTAAGCCAATGGGCTTGGGTTAAGTTGAGCCAATGGCCATGGGGTAAGTTGAGCCAATGGGCTTGGGTTGTTGAGCCAATGGGCTTGGGTTAAGTTGAGCCAATGGGCTTGGGTTAAGTTGAGCCAATGGGCTTGGGTTAAGTTGAGCCAATGGCCATGGGGTAAGTTGAGCCAATGGGCTTGGGTTAAGTTGAGCCAATGGGCTTGGGTTAAGTTGTGCCAATGGCCATGGGGTAAGTTGAGCCAATGGGCTTGGGTTAAGTTGAGCCAATGGGCTTGGGTTAAGTTGAGCCAATGTCCATTGGGTAAGTTGAGCCAATGGCCTTGGGTAAGTTGAGCCAATGGGCTTGGGTTAAGTTGAGCCAATGGCCTTTGGTTAAGTTGAGCCAATGGCCATTGGGTAAGTTGAGCCAATGTCCATTGGGTAAGTTGAGCCAATGGCCTTGGGTAAGTTGAGCCAATGGGCTTGGGTTAAGTTGAGCCAATGGCCTTTGGTTAAGTTGAGCCAATGGCCTTTGGTTAAGTTGAGCCAATGGCCTTGGGTAAGTTGAGCCAATGGGCTTGGGTTAAGTTGAGCCAATGGGCTTGGGTTAAGTTGGGCCAATGGCCTTGGGTTAACCCTTGTGTTGTCTGAAGGGTCAAAAATAACCTGCCACTATGTTTAACAGCAGAGAAACCGCCCCTAAATAATATTTTTTCAACTTGAAATGTAACGACTTTTCCTAGAGGGATCCCAACATTAGAACAAGTGAAACATCGCCTTTGTTCACATTTCCATGAACGCTGTACACCACCAGGGTACAAAGGTCTTAGGGTCAATTTTGACCCGGCAGTTATAAAATCATTTAAACACCACAAAGACACACACACACACACACACACACACACACACACACACACACACACACACACACACACACACACACACACACACACACACACACACACACACATACATCAAAAAGACACACACACACACACGCACACACACACACACACACACACACATGCACTGAGAAATTGAGATTGTGTGCTGCTGACTGAACTCAGACAAAACTAAAACTTCCTAGCATTTCCCCTCCACGACCCCTCTACGACCCCACCACGACCCTCCACGACCCCACACATGACTCTAGTTCACACACAAAATGAACAACATTTCAGACAAAATAAACATTTCTTGAAAGTATCGTTTACTAATGGGGAATGCAGTCAGAGGCTATAAAGGTGTTGCAGATGACAGTCCCCCCTTTGCTTAAGCCATGAGGGCACTTTTCAGTGACCAACAAGTCGTAGATCAGGTTTTTTTCAAATGTTCAGGAGGTACAAGAGAACAATGATTTAGAAGAGTAGCATAGCTATAGCTATGCTACTCAAACTATAGCTAGGCTACTATAACTATAGCTAGGCTACTCTAAATATAGCTGGGCTACTCAAACTATAGCTAGGCTACTATAACTATAGCAGGCTACTCTAAATATAGCTAGGCTACTCAAACTATAGCTAGGCTACTATAACTATAGCTAGGCTACTCTAAATATATCTAGGCTACTCAAACTATAGCTATATTACTGTAAATATAGCTAGACTACTCTAACTATAGCTGGACTACTCTAAATATAGCTAGACTACTCTAAATATAGCTAGACTTCTCTAAATATAGCTAGACTACTCTGAATATAGCTAGGCTACAAATTATTATGTACCTATATAAAAAATAAAAATAATACTTGAAATGCTTTCGATTGTTATGAAAAGTGCTACAGAAATGTAACAAACCATTTTTATTATGTTATATACCTGTGGGGTAAGTTTTGCCAAGATACTTAAGCTGTGTTTTCAAAACGTTTATGATTACATCAATTCTGATTATTTCCAGGAATACACAACATCCTGAAATATACGTAGATATCTTTGTTGGAAATAATATTTTATTTTCCTTGTCGGAGTGATGTTGAATGTTACCCCACTCTCCGCAAGTATTTATCCGATACTCGAAAATATCGCATTGACATCAATACCTGATTTACGTAAAGTCCACGTTTTGGATTCGTTCCTATGAGATCTGAAGTCGGAAGCATGATTGTGAAACGCGTATCATCTTTATCGCCTGATTGTTCCCGCGTATCTTATTTCCGAGTTTTAGACATGTTTTCCCAGATTAGGAACCAAAGCAAAACATTACTGTATGACCGGATTCACTATTCATTGTTTCCCATCGTCATTCAAACTATTCCTAATTATATATTCTCATGTTTTCATTGGTGGTTTTTATAAATATTGTTTCTATATTAGCTCACCGCAGATAAAATGACCCATTTCTCTCTGGCCACATGACATAGCCTCATTAAAAGTCTCTCGGTTACGTAAACAGTTGAGTCAGAGGAAAGACATTATATTCCCTCGGTCAACACATCCAGAGCACTAATTTGTTGACCCTGCAAGTGGATGGGGGTCAGGAGTTGAAAGGGCAGCTGTGGCGGAATTATCTGTCCGTGTTCTGTCCGTGTTCTGTCCGTGTTCTGTCCGTGTTCTGTCCGTGTTCTGTCCGTGTACTGTCCGTGTTCAGTCCGTGTTCTGTCCGTGTTCTGTCCGTGTACTCGGGCCTCCAGCTCTGGTCTGTCTCACACTGCAGGATACAGTGTCTCACACTGCAGGATATGCAGGATACACTTCCCCTTTCCACAGGAGAGAGGAGTTCCTTCAAATAGAGTGGATATGGCTTGCTGACTAAATCGTCCCTTAATCCCCATGTTCTATCCAGTAAAAGTTTAAGAGTAAAAAACAACGCTTTACATTAGGGAGTCATATTCTTAGCCCAGTGTAGACTGTCTCTCCCCCAGGCAGCTTCGATTACTTTATCTTGATATGCAAAGACTGTTTATCTTTCCTTTTCGTACAATCTATCTAATATTAAGTCATCCGTACATCCCTCAAAACAACCAAGAAGTCCTGTGTTACTGTTTAAAACAATCAAAGGTACCACTACTCCCTAAAAACAGGAAATGTAACACTATTCTGGCACAATTCAAGTAAATATTTAAATTAACAGTTCTGGTTCAGAGTAAATAGATGATAAACTGAAGATGTTTAAAAATATATATATATATTTTTTATAGCTGACCAATGATGTCAATAAGATCTGTAATTTCCACCTTTTCAATAGTGGATACAATTATGTGTTATTGTCCTGTATGTGCTACTATGTCTTGTTAGTGTCCTGTCTGAGATACAATGTCTTGTTAGTGTCCTGTCTGAGATACAATGTTGTGTTATTGTCCTGTCTGAGATACAATGTCGTGTTATTGTCCTGTCTGAGATACAATGTCGTGTTATTGTCCTGTCTGAGATACAATGTCTTGTTAGTGTCCTGTCTGAGCTATAATGTCTTGTTAGTGTCCTGTCTGAGCTACAATGTCTTGTTAGTGTCCTGTCTGAGCTACAATGTCGTGTTAGTGTCCTGTCTGTGTCCTGTCTGAGATACAATGTCTTGTTAGTGTCCTGTATGAGCTACAGTGTCGTGGTAGTGTCCTGTCTGTGTCCTGTCTGAGATACAATGTCTTGTTAGGGTCCTGTCTGAGCTACAATGTTGTGGTAGTGTCCTGTCTGTGTCCTGTCTGAGCTACAATGTCTTGTTAGTGTCCTGTCTGAGATACAATGTCTTGTTAGTGTCCTGTCTGAGCTACAATGTCGTGTTAGTGTCCTGTCTGTGTCCTGTCTGAGATACAATGTCTTGTTAGTGTCCTGTCTGAGCTACAATGTCGTGGTAGTGTCCTGTCTGTGTCCTGTCTGAGCTACAATGTCGTGTTAGTGTCCTGTCTGAGCTACAATGTCGTGGTAGTGTCCTGTCTGTGTCCTGTCTGAGCTACAATGTCGTGTTAGTGTCCTGTCTGTGTCCTGTCTGAGATACAATGATGTGTTAATGTCCTGTCTGAGATACAATGACGTGTTAATGTCCTGTCTGAGCTACAATGACGTGTTAATGTCCTGTCTGAGCTACAATGACGTGTTAATGTCCTGTCTGAGCTACAATGTCTTGTTAGTTTACTATCCGAGCTTCTTCATGGAGTGACCATCGTTTTTCACAGACGGCTGAACTTTCTGGCCTGAGTGACAGACCAGAGGCTATCAAACTTCCTAACGGTCGTTGTACTTCCAATGTAATTACCAGTTAATTACTACCCCATGCTAATAGAGATTTTAGCAGAAGAGCATATATATATATATATATATATATATTTATATATCATACAAGAGCTATTGTTACAGAGCCTGAAATAATTTCCATGTGATCGTTTTCAGCGGATATCAAAATCGGAATAATTATGCACTAATTAAGAAAAGTAGGGCCTGCTCCAGAAGTTAAGACTGCATTAATTTGAATGTTTTTACAGTTCTTTAATTGGGATAAGGGCAGTAAATTATGAGGTGGCTCCACACTCCATCAAGGCCTGCCTCCTCTAAACCCCAACTCAAGGTCAGACTAAGTTAGTCATTCAAAAATGGCACCCTACTCCCTTTATAGTGCACTACATTTGAACAGGGACTATGGGGTAGCACACTATAAAGGCAGGAGGGTGCCATTTGGGACACATGCCCAGTTAAAGTCAGCACAATTCCCTCTGCTCTCACAGCCACATCATTTGTATTGGTGATGTATTGGTGATGTACAGAGCAGCATGTATAGGTGATGTACAGAGCAGCATGTATAGGTGATGTACAGAGCAGCATGTATAGGTGATGTACAGAGCAGCATGTATAGGTGATGTACAGAGCAGCATGTATAGGTGATGTATAGAGCAGCATGTATAGGTGATGTACAGAGCAGTATGTATAGGTGATGTACAGAGCAGCATGTATAGGTGATGTACAGAGCAGCATGTATTGGTGATGTACAGAGCAGCATGTATAGGTGATGTATTGGTGATGTACAGAGCAGCATGTATAGGTGATGTATTGGTGATGTACAGAGTAGCATGTATAGGTGATGTACAGAGCAGCATGTATAGGTGATGTACAGAGCAGCATGTATTGGTGATGTATTGGTGATGTACAGAGCAGCATGTATTGGTGATGTATAGAGCAGCATGTATAGGTGATGTATAGAGCAGCATGTATAGGTGATGTACAGAGTAGCATGTATAGGTGATGTACAGAGCAGCATGTATAGGTGATGTACAGAGCAGCATGTATAGGTGATGTACAGAGCAGCATGTATAGGTGATGTACAGAGCAGCATGTATTGGTGATGTATTGGTGATGTACAGAGCAGCATGTATAGGTGATGTATTGGTGATGTACAGAGTAGCATGTATAGGTGATGTACAGAGCAGCATGTATAGGTGATGTACAGAGCAGCATGTATTGGTGATGTATTGGTGATGTACAGAGTAGCATGTATAGGTGATGTACAGAGCAGCATGTATAGGTGATGTACAGAGCAGCATGTATTGGTGATGTACAGAGCAGCATGTATAGGTGATGTACAGAGCAGCATGTATAGGTGATGTACGAAGCAGCATGTATAGGTGATGTACAGAGCAGCATGTATAGGTGATGTACAGAGCAGCATGTATTGGTGATGTACAGAGCAGCATGTATAGGTGATGTACAGAGCAGCATGTATTGGTGATGTACAGAGCAGCATGTATAGGTGATGTACAGAGCAGCATGTATAGGTGATGTACAGAGCAGCATGTATTGGTGATGTACAGAGCAGCATGTATAGGTGATGTATAGAGCAGCATGTATAGGTGATGTACAGAGCAGCATGTATAGGTGATGTACAGAGCAGCATGTATAGGTGATGTATAGAGCAGCATGTATAGGTGATGTACAGAGCAGCATGTATAGGTGATGTACAGAGCAGCATGTATTGGTGATGTACAGAGCAGCATGTATTGGTGATGTACAGAGCAGCATGTATAGGTGATGTACAGAGCAGCATGTATTGGTGATGTACAGAGCAGCATGTATAGGTGATGTACAGAGCAGCATGTATAGGTGATGTACAGAGCAGCATGTATTGGTGATGTACAGAGCAGCATGTATAGGTGATGTATAGAGCAGCATGTATAGGTGATGTACAGAGCAGCATGTATAGGTGATGTACAGAGCAGCATGTATAGGTGATGTATAGAGCAGCATGTATAGGTGATGTACAGAGCAGCATGTATTGGTGATGTACAGAGCAGCATGTATAGGTGATGTATAGAGCAGCATGTATAGGTGATGTACAGAGCAGCATGTATTGGTGATGTACAGAGCAGCATGTATAGGTGATGTACAGAGCAGCATGTATAGGTGATGTACAGAGCAGCATGTATAGGTGATGTATAGAGCAGCATGTATAGGTGATGTACAGAGCAGCATGTATTGGTGATGTATAGAGCAGCATGTATAGGTGATGTATAGAGCAGCATGTATAGGTGATGTACAGAGCAGCATGTATTGGTGATGTACAGAGCAGCATGTATAGGTGATGTACAGAGCAGCATGTATAGGTGATGTACAGAGCAGCATGTATAGGTGATGTACAGAGCAGCATGTATTGGTGATGTACAGAGCAGCATGTATAGGTGATGTACAGAGCAGCATTTATTGGTGATGTACAGAGCAGCATGTATAGGTGATGTACAGAGCAGCATGTATAGGTGATGTACAGAGCAGCATGTATAGGTGATGTACAGAGCAGCATGTATAGGTGATGTACAGAGCAGCATGTATAGGTGATGTACAGAACAGCATGTATAGGTGATGTACAGAGCAGCATGTATTGGTGATGTACAGAGCAGCATGTATAGGTGATGTACAGAGCAGCATGTATTGTCTCATCATCAGTTATTCATTGTTTTACCAGTAAAGACATTTTTTAAGATTCAAAGGTGTATTTCGAACGAATGACTTTGCACTACAATAACACGACTCTACCTGACATTTTGAAAAGCAAGTTTTCTCAGTGTGCTAATCTTACTGCCGATCCTGCAGAAACTGTAGTCATGTTGCTATTTAAGACTAGTTTTAGCACTTAAATAATACGCATGTTAGATTCAATTAATAGATCCTGTATGAATTTTATAGAATCAATACATCAAGTAAGAGTTTTGTCTTGCTACTTCAACGTGTTGAGTTGCTGAGACCTGGGTTAAACCTATAGTTGAGTTGCTGAGACCTGGGTTAAACCTATAGTTGAGTTGCTGAGACCTGGGTTAAACCTATAGTTGAGTTGCTGAGACCTGGGTTAAACCTATAGTTGAGTTGCTGAGACCTGGGTTAAACCTATAGTTGAGTTGCTGAGACCTGGGTTAAACCTATAGTTGAGTTGCTGAGACCTGGGTTAAACCTATAGTTGAGTTGCTGAGACCTGGATTAAACCTATAGTTGAGTTGCTGAGACCTGGGTTAAACCTATAGTTGAGTTGCTGAGACCTGGGTTAAACCTATAGTTGAGTTGCTGAGACCTGGGTTAAACCTATAGTTGAGTTGCTGAGACCTGGGTTAAACCTATAGTTGAGTTGCTGAGACCTGGGTTAAACCTATAGTTGAGTTGCTGAGACCTGGGTTAAACCTATAGTTGAGTTGCTGAGACCTGGGTTAAACCTATAGTTGAGTTGCTGAGACCTGGGTTAAACCTATAGTTGAGTTGCTGAGACCTGGGTTAAACCTATAGTTGAGTTGCTGAGACCTGGGTTAAACCTATAGTTGAGTTGCTGAGACCTGGGTTAAACCTATAGTTGAGTTGCTGAGACCTGGGTTAAACCTATAGTTGAGTTGCTGAGACCTGGGTTAAACCTATAGTTGAGTTGCTGAGACCTGGGTTAAACCTATAGTTGAGTTGCTGAGACCTGGGTTAAACCTATAGTTGAGTTGCTGAGACCTGGGTTAAACCTATAGTTGAGTTGCTGAGACCTGGGTTAAACCTATAGTTGAGTTGCTGAGACCTGGGTTAAACCTATAGTTGAGTTGTTGAGACCTGGGTTAAACCTATAGTTGAGTTGCTGAGACCTGGGTTAAACCTATAGTTGAGTTGCTGAGACCTGGGTTAAACCTATAGTTGAGTTGCTGAGACCTGGGTTAAACCTATAGTTGAGTTGCTGAGACCTGGGTTAAACCTATAGTTGAGTTGCTGAGACCTGGGTTAAACCTATAGTTGAGTTGCTGAGACCTGGATTAAACCTATAGTTGAGTTGCTGAGACCTGGGTTAAACCTATAGTTGAGTTGCTGAGACCTGGGTTAAACCTATAGTTGAGTTGCTGAGACCTGGGTTAAACCTATAGTTGAGTTGCTGAGACCTGGGTTAAACCTATAGTTGAGTTGCTGAGACCTGGGTTAAACCTATAGTTGAGTTGCTGAGACCTGGGTTAAACCTATAGTTGAGTTGCTGAGACCTGGGTTAAACCTATAGTTGAGTTGCTGAGACCTGGGTTAAACCTATAGTTGAGTTGCTGAGACCTGGGTTAAACCTATAGTTGAGTTGCTGAGACCTGGGTTAAACCTATAGTTGAGTTGCTGAGACCTGGGTTAAACCTATAGTTGAGTTGCTGAGACCTGGGTTAAACCTATAGTTGAGTTGCTGAGACCTGGGTTAAACCTATAGTTGAGTTGCTGAGACCTGGGTTAAACCTATAGTTGAGTTGCTGAGACCTGGGTTAAACCTATAGTTGAGTTGCTGAGACCTGGGTTAAACCTATAGTTGAGTTGCTGAGACCTGGGTTAAACCTATAGTTGAGTTGCTGAGACCTGGGTTAAACCTATAGTTGAGTTGCTGAGACCTGGGTTAAACCTATAGTTGAGTTGCTGAGACCTGGGTTAAACCTATAGTTGAGTTGCTGAGACCTGGGTTAAACCTATAGTTGAGTTGCTGAGACCTGGGTTAAACCTATAGTTGAGTTGCTGAGACCTGGGTTAAACCTATAGTTGAGTTGCTGAGACCTGGGTTAAACCTATAGTTGAGTTGCTGAGACCTGGGTTAAACCTATAGTTGAGTTGCTGAGACCTGGGTTAAACCTATAGTTGAGTTGCTGAGACCTGGGTTAAACCTATAGTTGAGTTGCTGAGACCTGGATTAAACCTATAGTTGAGTTGCTGAGACCCGGGTTAAACCTATAGTTGAGTTGCTGAGACCTGGGTTAAACCTATAGTTGAGTTGCTGAGACCTGGGTTAAACCTATAGTTGAGTTGCTGAGACCTGGATTAAACCTATAGTTGAGTTGCTGAGACCTGGGTTAAACCTATAGTTGAGTTGCTGAGACCTGGGTTAAACCTATAGTTGAGTTGCTGAGACCTGGGTTAAACCTATAGTTGAGTTGCTGAGACCTGGATTAAACCTATAGTTGAGTTGCTGAGACCCGGGTTAAACCTATAGTTGAGTTGCTGAGACCTGGGTTAAACCTATAGTTGAGTTGCTGAGACCTGGGTTAAACCTATAATTGAGTTGCTGAGACCTGGATTAAACCTATAGTTGAGTTGCTGAGACCTGGGTTAAACCTATAGTTGAGTTGCTGAGACCTGGGTTAAACCTATAGTTGAGTTGCTGAGACCTGGGTTAAACCTATAGTTGAGTTGCTGAGACCTGGGTTAAACCTATAGTTGAGTTGCTGAGACCTGGGTTAAACCTATATTTGAGTTGCTGAGACCTGGGTTAAACCTATAGTTGAGTTGCTGAGACCTGGATTAAACCTATAGTTGAGTTGCTGAAACCTGGGTTAAACCTATAGTTGAGTTGCTGAGACCTGGGTTAAACCTATAGTTGAGTTGCTGAGACCTGGGTTAAACCTATAGTTGAGTTGCTGAGACCTGGGTTAAACCTATAGTTGAGTTGCTGAGACCTGGGTTAAACCTATAGTTGAGTTGCTGAGACCTGGGTTAAACCTATAGTTGAGTTGCTGAGACCTGGGTTAAACCTATAGTTGAGTTGCTGAGACCTGGGTTAAACCTATAGTTGAGTTGCTGAGACCTGGGTTAAACCTATAGTTGAGTTGCTGAGACCTGGGTTAAACCTATAGTTGAGTTGCTGAGACCTGGGTTAAACCTATAGTTGAGTTGCTGAGACCTGGGTTAAACCTATAGTTGAGTTGCTGAGACCTGGGTTAAACCTATAGTTGAGTTGCTGAGACCTGGGTTAAACCTATAGTTGAGTTGTTGAGACCTGGGTTAAACCTATAGTTGAGTTGCTGAGACCTGGGTTAAACCTATAGTTGAGTTGCTGAGACCTGGGTTAAACCTATAGTTGAGTTGCTGAGACCTGGGTTAAACCTATAGTTGAGTTGCTGAGACCTGGGTTAAACCTATAGTTGAGTTGCTGAGACCTGGGTTAAACCTATAGTTGAGTTGCTGAGACCTGGGTTAAACCTATAGTTGAGTTGCTGAGACCTGGGTTAAACCTATAGTTGAGTTGCTGAGACCTGGGTTAAACCTATAGTTGAGTTGCTGAGACCCGGGTTAAACCTATAGTTGAGTTGCTGAGACCTGGGTTAAACCTATAGTTGAGTTGTTGAGACCTGGGTTAAACCTATAGTTGAGTTGCTGAGACCTGGGTTAAACCTATAGTTGAGTTGTTGAGACCTGGGTTAAACCTATAGTTGAGTTGCTGAGACCTGGGTTAAACCTATAGTTGAGTTGCTGAGACCTGGGTTAAACCTATAGTTGAGTTGCTGAGACCTGGGTTAAACCTATAGTTGAGTTGCTGAGACCTGGGTTAAACCTATAGTTGAGTTGCTGCCGTCATCACCTAAAAGATACACACACACGATGCACACTTCCTTTTCATTCAGAGGATAAATGCAGTGGACCACTGAACATGATTAGAGCACCTGCTGTTCGGGATAAAGAGACAGTTGCTTGGCGAAATAGACAAATCGTTAGACACCTACCAAGACATTTGTCAGGCAAAGCTTCTCACATGCTTGCATTGGCCCCTCAACATATTCTTTTGAATTATTTTAGACTTTTTGGTAAATGACGTGAAGCGCTCTTAATTTTTTTATTTCTGCCAGGAGAACGATTAGGTCATTAGCAATAACAAATGGCCAGGGTTGCACCATATGCCCGTTGTAGATTGTCAACCTTCCACATTATTTCTGACTCGCCAAACAAATTGTCCAGGTTTGGCTCGGATCCATTTTCCCATGGCGGGAACACTGCAAACAATCGTCTTCTCATAGTCGGTACTTATCCGTCTCCATTTCTCCCTGCTCCGGGTCCCTTACTACAGGATCTCATTAGAACCTACTAGTTCTAGTGCATTCCCTCATTACCTTTACATGATTCCCCTTCCTGTCCCTTCCCTACCACAGCGAGATTCACACCGGACCAGACACCAGGCAGCACTTGAGATTACATTTCTGCCTCTTGAAACCTGTCAAATCACACAGTTAGGAGGCGATTGTGCTCTCGGGGAGTGAGTGGAGAGGATAGGAAGGCATGGAAGGGATAGCAAGAAAACTGTATTTCCAAGCTGATAAATGAGCTCTTTCCCAACTGCATATGGTATGTGTTTTAAACTGGCTCCCTCTGGTCCTCACACCGGAGATTCATCCTTCATGATGAGTAGAAGACCTTCTCCCTCATGTGGGGGTCGTGTGTTGAAAGGAAGCTGAAAGTAAAGGCCCACACGTTGGGGTCCATGCATCGGATACAGCCACATCTGTGGTTCATTACTGTTACCAACCCTGCTTCAGCAGCAGTCATTACTGATACCAACCCTCCTTCAGCAGCAGTCATTACTGATACCAACCCTCCTTCAGCAGCAGTCATTACTGATACCAACCCTCCTTCAGCAGCAGTCATTACTGGTACCACCAACCCTGCTTCAGCAGCAGTCATTACTGGTACCAACCCTCCTTCAGCAACAGTCATTACTGATACCAACCCTCCTTCAGCAGCAGTCATTACTGATACCACCAACCCTACTTCAGCAGCAGTCATTACTGGTACCACCAACCCTCATTCAGCAGCAGTCATTACTGATACCAACCCTCCTTCAGCAGCAGTCATTACTGATACCAACCCTCCTTCAGCAGCAGTCATTACTGGTACCAACCCTCCTTCAGTAGCAGTCATTACTGGTACCAACCCTCCTTCAGCAGCAGTCATTACTGGTACCACCAACCCTCCTTCAGCAGCAGTCATTACTGGTACCAACCCTCCTTCAGCAGCAGTTATTACTGATACCAACCCTGCTTCAGCAGCAGTCATTACTGGTACCACCAACCCTCCTTCAGCAGCAGTCATTACTGATACCAACCCTCCTTCAGCAGCAGTCATTCCTGATACCAACCCTCCTTCAGCAGCAGTCATTACTGGTACCAATCCTCCTTCAGCAGCAGTCATTACTGATACCAACCCTCCTTCAGCAGCAGTCATTACTGGTACCAACCCTCCTTCAGCAGCAGTCATTACTGGTACCAACCCTCCTTCAGCAGCAGTCATTACTGATACCAACCCTCCTTCAGCAGCAGTCATTACTGGTACCAACCCTCCTTCAGCAGCAGTCATTACTGATACCAACCCTCCTTCAGCAGCAGTCATTACTGATACCAACCCTCCTTCAGCAGCAGTCATTACTGATACCACAAACCCTCCTTCAGCAGCAGTCATTACTGATACCATCTCTCCAACAGCAGCAGTCATTACTTATACCACCAACCCACCTTCATCAGCAGTCATTACTGATACCAACCCTCCTTCATCAGCAGTCATTACTGACACCAACCCTCCTTCAGCAGCAGTCATTACTGGTACCACCAACCCTCCTTCAGCAGCAGTCATTACTGATACCAACCCTCCTTCAGCAGCAGTCATTACTGATACCAACCCTGCTTCAGCAGCAGTCATTACTGATACCAACCCTCCTTCAGCAGCAGTCATTACTGATACCACCAACTCTCCTTCAGCAGCAGTCATTACTGACACCAACCCTCCTTCAGCAGCAGTCATTACTGACCCCAACCCTCCTTCAGCAGCAGTCATTACTGATACCAACCCGTCTTCAGCAGCAGTCATTACTGACAC
The DNA here is from genome assembly GCF_057628025.1 of Oncorhynchus mykiss. Classification (NCBI taxonomy): domain Eukaryota; kingdom Metazoa; phylum Chordata; class Actinopteri; order Salmoniformes; family Salmonidae; genus Oncorhynchus; species Oncorhynchus mykiss. Next base: position 392,814 of record NW_028322102.1, read on the forward strand.
CAACCCTCCTTCAGCAGCAGTCATTACTGACACCAACCCTCCTTCAGCAGCAGTCATTACTGTTACCACCAACCCTCCTTCAGCAGCAGTCATTACTGATACCAACCCTCCTTCAGCAGCAGTCATTATTGATACCAACCCGTCTTCAGCAGCAGTCATTACTGACACCAACCCTCCTTCAGCAGCAGTCATTACTGATACCAACCCGTCTTCAGCAGCAGTCATTACTGGTACCACCAACCCTCCTTCAGCAGCAGTCATTACTGATACCACCAACCCTTCTTCAGCAGCAGTCATTACTGGTACCAACCCTCCTTCAGCAGCAGTCATTACTGATACCACCAACCCACCTTCATCAGCAGTCATTACTGATACCAACCCTCCTTCATCAGCAGTCATTACTGGTACCAACCCTCCTTCAGCAGCAGTCATTACTGACACCAACCCTCGTTCATCAGCAGTCATTACTGATACCAACCCTCCTTCAGCAGCAGTCATTACTGATACCAACCCTCCTTCAGCAGCAGTCATTACTGATACCAACCCTCCTTCAGCAGCAGTCATTACTGATACCAACCCTCCTTCAGCAGCAGTCATTACTGATACCAACCCTCCTTCAGCAGCAGTCATTACTGATACCAACCCTCCTTCAGCAGCAGTCATTACTGGTACCACCAACCCTCCTTCAGCAGCAGTCATTACTGGTACCACCAACCCTCCTTCAGCAGCAGTCATTACTTATACCAACCCTCCTTCAGCAGCAGTCATTACTGATACCAACCCTCCTTCAGCAGCAGTCATTACTGGTACCACCAACCCTCCTTCAGCAGCAGTCATTACTGGTACCACCAACCCTCCTTCAGCAGCAGTCATTACTGATACCAACCCTCCTTCAGCAGCAGTCATTACTGATACCAACCCTCCTTCAGCAGCAGTCATTACTGATACCAACCCTCCTTCAGCAGCAGTCATTACTGATACCACCAACCCTCCTTCAGCAGCAGTCATTACTGATACCAACCCTCCTTCAGCAGCAGTCATTACTGTTACCAACCCTCCTTCAGCAGCAGTCATTACTGATACCAACCCTCCTTCAGCAGCCTTTCCGTGAGCCATCCTCTACGTGGAACAGTTGACGTATGCAACCTTGTAACATGCAGAATGGTATAACAGTATGGCATGAATCATTAGCTATTTCCCCCTTAGCATGTCCCTGAAGACTCATTATGTGTCTGGTCAAAACAAAGTGGATTGACTGCCTGGCTGTTTCGGGTTTGTTTTCACGTGTCACGCAGGGCAGCATTACCTAAAGCAAAGCCGCCTCAAACGTTTTCTACATTAATTGCATCATAAGAATAAATGGTCTTTTGAATTTGAGGAATTCTGTTGGATTAGAGGTTATATTTCCTGACTATAGGATGTAGTTAACCGTCTGTGTTCCTGGGTACACTTACAAGTACCTCTGTGTCACTAGCTGACCTTGACAGTGACCTTAAACCATGTAACAAGAACGATCACAGTATAGTAATTACAATATAGGCCATTAGTTCAGCCTACCTTTGTACCATATGGTAAGACCAGAGGATATGAGAGGATGGCTTCACAGCTTCCATGGAAAGCCTCCTGACTCTCTTGACAGAAGGGGGGTGGGGTGTTGAGGAGTGGAGTGGAGTGGAGGGGGGGGGGGGGGGGGGGGCTATGTCATGGGACTGCATGGTCGTATCCAAAATGGCACCCTATTCCTTATAGAGTGCACTACTTTCGACCAGAGACATATGCACTATATAAGGGAGCCATTTCAGACACAGTCCATGACCCAGAAAGAATGTGAGTGTCCAACCAGCCCTCGACTGTTCCTGTCAGGAAATTATCTTATCTGGGTCAGCATTCATTAGCAAAGTTACTTGTCATTCTCTTCCTCAGAATACAGGGGAAGACGTCAGAGCGGCAGGAGCATGTGGATCGTCTTCATGTTGGAAAACAGGCTTCAACAATTATCATTTATCATTTGTCGGTGGGTCACCCAATCCCAGACAACATGCTGATCTCTTGATTGTCTCGTTGTCATTGTCTCAGGTTCTTACCTCACTGTAAGCTTCTGGATGAAGAGAGCAAAGAGGAATACGTATTGGTTAAACCCCAACAGGGTCTAACCCAAGAGTAATGTTATGTCCTCCAACAATGTTCTGTTGACTCTACGACTGACGCACCTCGTTTAGACTGAGGATGAGTGGAGATGTTCACAGTTCTACAGACTCTTATTGGGCGGTGAGAGAGTCTCAGGTTTAGACTGAGGATGAGTGGAGATGTTGACAGTTCTACAGACTCTTATTGGGAGGTGAGAGAGGCTCAGGTCTAGACTGAGGATGAGTGGAATCGTTGACAGTTCTACAGACTCTTATTGGGAGGTGAGAGAGTCTCAGGTCTAGACTGAGGATGAGTGGAGATGTTGACAGTTCTACAGCCTCTTATTGGGAGGTGAGAGAGTCTCAGGTTTAGACTGATGATGAGTGGAGATGTTGACAGTTCTAGAGACTCTTACTGAGAGATGAGAGAGTCTCAGGTCTAGACTGAGGATGAGTTGAGATGTTGACAGTTCTACAGACTCTTATTGAGAGGTGAGAGAGTCTCAGGTCTAGACTGAGGATGAGTTGAGATGTTGACAGTTATACAGACTCTTATTGAGAGGTGAGAGAGTCTCAGGTTTAGACTGAGGATGAGTGGAGATGTTGACAGTTCTACAGACTCTTATTGAGAGGTGAGAGAGTCTCAGGTCTAGACTGAGGATGAGTGGAGATGTTGACAATTCTACAGACTTTTATTGAGAGGTGAGAGAGTCTCAGGTCTAGACTGAGGATGAGTGGAGATGTTGACAGTCCTATAGACTCTTATTGAGAGGTGAGAGTCTCAGGTGTGTTTTACAGAGTAATTGCTCTATTGTCTCTACCCAGGTGTTACTTCCCCTACCCAATCTATGTTCATGTGTCAAGTTAATGCACTAACAATCTCTGACCAGTCTGTTTTGACTGCCCGGCATTTTGGAAGCCTTGACCTGGTAACATTACATTTGGGTATGTTGTTGTCTCTACCTTCTTGCCCCTTTGTGCTGTTGTCTGTGCCCAAAAATGTTTGTATCATGTTTTGTGCTGCTACCATGTTGTGCTGCTGCCATGTTGTGTTGCTACCATGTTGTTATGCTACCATGTTGTGTTGCTACCATGTTGTGTTGCTACCATGTTGTTGTGCTACCATGTTGTTATGCTGCCATGTTGTGTTGCTACCATGTTGTTGTGCTACCATGTTGTTATGCTGCCATGTTGTGTTGCTACCATGCTATGTTGTTGTCTTGCGTGTCTCTTTATGTTGTGAAGTCTCTCTTGTGGTGATGTGTCTCTTTATGTTGTGAAGTCTCTCTTGTCGTGACGTGTCTCTTTATGTTGTGAAGTCTCTCTTGTGGTGATGTGTCTCTTTATGTTGTGAAGTCTCTCTTGTCGTGACGTGTCTCTTTATGTTGTGAAGTCTCTCTTGTCGTGACGTGTCTCTTTATGTTGTGAAGTCTCTCTTGTCGTGACGTGTCTCTTTATGTTGTGAAGTCTCTCTTGTCGTGACGTGTCTCTTTATGTTGTGAAGTCTCTCTTGTCGTGACGTGTCTCTTTATGTTGTGAAGTCTCTCTTGTCGTGACGTGTCTCTTTATGTTGTGAAGTCTCTCTTGTCGTGACGTGTCTCTTTATGTTGTGAAGTCTCTCTTGTCGTGACGTGTCTCTTTATGTTGTGAAGTCTCTCTTGTCGTGACGTGTCTCTTTATGTTGTGAAGTCTCTCTTGTCGTGACGTGTCTCTTTATGTTGTGAAGTCTCTCTTGTCGTGACGTGTCTCTTTATGTTGTGAAGTCTCTCTTGTCGTGACGTGTCTCTTTATGTTGTGAAGTCTCTCTTGTGGTGATGTGTCTCTTTATGTTGTGAAGTCTCTCTTGTCGTGACGTGTCTCTTTATGTTGTGAAGTCTCTCTTGTCGTGACGTGTCTCTTTATGTTGTGAAGTCTCTCTTGTCGTGACGTGTCTCTTTATGTTGTGAAGTCTCTCTTGTCGTGACGTGTCTCTTTATGTTGTGAAGTCTCTCTTGTCGTGACGTGTCTCTTTATGTTGTGAAGTCTCTCTTGTCGTGACGTGTCTCTTTATGTTGTGAAGTCTCTCTTGTCGTGACGTGTCTCTTTATGTTGTGAAGTCTCTCTTGTCGTGACGTGTCTCTTTATGTTGTGAAGTCTCTCTTGTCGTGACGTGTCTCTTTATGTTGTGAAGTCTCTCTTGTCGTGACGTGTCTCTTTATGTTGTGAAGTCTCTCTTGTCGTGACGTGTCTCTTTATGTTGTGAAGTCTCTCTTGTCGTGACGTGTCTCTTTATGTTGTGAAGTCTCTCTTGTCGTGACATGTGTTTTGTCTATATGTGTTATATATCCGAGGCCCCGTCCCCGCAGGAGGCCGTCATTGTAAAGAAGATTTTGTTTTTAACTGACTGGCCTATTTAAATAAAGGGTCAATTAAAAATAGCCACATAAAGTTGCATGACCTCCCTGTCTGATTCTGACCTCCCTGTAAGGTGTGATTCTGACCTCCCTGTCTGATTCTGACCTCCCTGAAAGGTGTGATTCTGACCTCCCTGTAAGGTGTGATTCTGACCTCCCTGTCTGATTCTGACCTCCCTGAAAGGTGTGATTCTGACCTCCCTGTCTTATTCTGACCTCCCTGTAAGGTGTGATTCTGACCTCCCTCTAAGGTCTCATTCTGACCTCCCTGTAAGGTGTGATTCTGACCTCCCTGTTAGGTGTGAGTCTGACCTCCATGTAAGGTCTGATTCTGACCTCCCTGTAAGGTGTGATTTTGACCTCCCTGTAAGGTGTGATTCTGACTTCCCTGTAAGGTGTGATTCTGACCTCCCTGTAAGGTGTGATTCTGACCTCCCTGTAAGGTGTGATTCTGACCTCCCTGTAAGGTGTGATTCTGACCTCCCTGTAAGGTGTGATTCTGAACTCCCTGTAAGGTGTGATTCTGACCTCCCTGTAAGGTGTGATTCTGACTTCCCTGTAACGTCCGATGAGTTTTGCTCCCTGTACAAAAACAATCCACAATGTCTCAGCAACACTCTGTTTCTTTGGTGTTTGGTGACACAATCAATTCATTATACTGTTTATTCAACAAATTTGAAAATAGTGTTTGAAAAATGCAAGAGGAGGCAGATCTTTTATGGACCTCTGGAGGAAGAGGACGCAGCCTCTTCCTCCTCCTGTGTTTTTATTCTTCTTTCATGAAAGTCTTCATTCGGTCCGCGAGGAAACTTTATTGCTCATTATGTGTGGGGCCACAATGACAGATGATTTATTGAGAGCCCAAAAAATGTGCTTTGGACTGCAGAGGTTCTTATTCTCCTGTACTGCTGCTTGTCAGCTCTTTCTAGCAACCAAGGTAACAATGCAGGGAGAGGCCTTGAACAACAATACCATGACAGTGAGTAATAAATATTATATAGATGTTGTCTGTACAGTTACTGTGCACTTCTACAGGAAGGTAAAGGTCTGGTTTGATGGTTTCTTGTAAAAGGTTGTAAGACAGGGTTTACTTAATGTCAGAACAGAAAGTTAAGTGCACTAAATATATTGTACATGGTACTTTATCTAAACGTTCTAATTAAATATACTGTACTTTCACCTAGAACTCCTAATTTAATATACTGTACAAGGTACTATTCCTAGAAGTCCTAATTAAATATACTGTACAAGGTACTATTCCTAGAAGTCCTAATTAAATATACTAATGAATTAAAAGGTACTATTCCTAGATGTCCTAATTAAATATACTAATGAAATAAAAGGTACTATTCCTAGATGTCCTAATTAAATACACTAATGAAATAAAATATACTATTCCTAGATGTCCTAATTCCACACCATAATATATAAAGTACAGTACATAAAGTATATGATTACTGGTTATTTATGAATCAGGCTAAATGTAACAAAAGCAATATGGCTTCCACACTGAATTAAAATAATTCTAGAGTTTTAATGTTCCTAAGACATTTTTTTTATTTTTCTAGTTACATGGCGTTTGTGATTATGAGAATTATGAGATCCAAGAATGGTGTCCTCATCAAATAGACGCAGGCAATCCTTTTAATTTTGCTTGATAATAAAGCTGCCTCCTAACCCCTCGTGGCTAATAAAGACAGACGCCTCCAATCCAGAGAGCATATGAAAGACTTCATTATGGGATTGAAGTTTACTAATAATGAATGTTTTATTTTTAGTCTATAACACACACGTCCTGACCATGACGGATCTACTTCTGATTCAGGTATAAATGCCAGGATGATGACGTCATCGATTTCCGTGCACTTCACCACAACCTCTGTCACGTGTTTAAATACCACACCTTGTAATTTTCATGGCGCACACTTATTCATCATTGTTGAAATGTGACTATGCCTAGCGTTTTAATTCAGTTGTTATATTAGTTTAACTAGGAACATTTTGTCTCTACAAAACCACAAATCCTACAGAAGCTTTTTTAAACATTTGCAAGAAGCCTTATTTTTTCCTTTCTTTTTGTCTTCCTTTTTAGAGTTAGAAATGATTACGTTCCCCCAGATCCTGTGTCCCGTGTATTTATCTTTCTATATATATTTTTATACTTGTCTTAACCGCAACTTCAACATACTCTCCTGCAACCCGCTTCATCCAATGTGGTATGGTTCTGCTATGTTCTTTACTTCAGAAACGGAACCCCCAACAGAGCGAGCCAGCTAACTAGTTACTAGCTAGTAGTCAGCTAGCCACTGCTAGCAGTCATCAGCTAACCTTTAGCCTGGACAACTCCTGCCAGTCTGCACAGCGTGATTAAACCCAGATCTTAACAGACTCCTTTTCTCTATATCCCTGGATTCCTGCCGCAAGGTCTGAACCTCTTCACCTGGATCATCGCAGCTAGCTAGCTGCTATCTTGATTGGCTTCTCCTGGCTAACGTCCCGGTCACGAAGCAAGCACCAACTAGCTAGCTGAAGAGGTCCATCAGCCACTCCTTGGGCTACAATACTTTTATTGCCAATTGGCCTGGACCCCTTTCATTGCCGATACGGAGTCCCGCCGATCCATTACGACTGGACTACCGACGTAATCCGCCCGAGGCCCCTCCGTCCCCTGAATGCCCATCTGATAGCCAGTTTCTGTTGTGGTTTGTGTATTTTGTATGTGTGTGTTTAATAAGGATGGCTTCCTGGATTTCTCTAAGCAGCTGATTGGTCGGGCCCCATTGAAAATTGGAGCTGACCACGCCCTCTCATCAGAAACAGCTGTCTTCAATTGCCAACTCCTTCTCCAGCTATATAAGCCAGTGTTCTGTTCTGCTCAGAGGAGAGATGATTGCGGAGAGAAGGGAGATGAGTGTGTCCTGTGTTGGTTGTTGTTGAGAGAGCTGATTGGTATGTCCTGTGTGGGTTGTTGCTCAGATAGAGCTTATTTGATGTCCTGTTTTGGTTGTTGCACAGAATAGAGCTGATGTGTAAATTCTGTGTTAGTTGTTCCTCAGAGTTTTAAATATTGTGTAGCCACTGCTTCTGGGGTGTGTGAGTGCCAGTAGGATGCAGTCGTTTTTATTATTGATATTGTTTTTGTTATTCTGTTTTTTTTCCCAGGGGGGAAGGCACCTTGGGAGTGCTTAGGCAAGAGGCCTGCGGGCATACACATACCCTTAATATATATACTCTGTCTCGGCACACTAGGTAAGACCTGGGCAGAACACCCCCTGTATTTTTGGTTAGGGCACCAGGTGGTGCTAGTTAGGTAAGTAGTGGGTAGGCAGGCGAGATAGGAGAGGGGGGGCTTTGATATTTACTTTCTTTGCTTTGGTTCCGTTCAGCCCCTTTTCCCCAAAATTACTGCGTGACAGAATAAATTCCCTGTAAACGGAACCCATCTCTGCCTTTTGTCATCCTTACTCACACCTACAGTCCCATACCTCTTTCACTTCACGGGGAGTTGAGTTGTAGCAGGGTGTCGCAAAAAATTTAATCCTGAGGTCATTTTAATGTGGCATTGATCTGATTGTGACAGTAACATAAGGGGTAGAAACCTGGGGTGGTAGACCCTGTTTAGAGACCTCATTAGGGTGGTAGACCCTGTTTAGAGACCTCATTAGGGTGGTAGACCCTGTTTAGAAACCTCATTAGGGTGGTAGACCATGTTTAGAGACCTCATTAGGGTGGTTGGCCCTGTTTAGAGGCCTCATTAGGGTGGTAGACCCTGTCTATAGAGACATCATCATTAGGGGTGGTAGGCCCTGTCTATGGAAACCTCATTAAGGGTGGTAGACCCTGTCTATAGAGAACTCATTAGGGGTGGTAGACCCTGTTTAGAGACCTCGTTAGGGGAGGTAGACCCTGTCTATAGAGACCTCATTAGGGTGGTTGACCCTGTCTATGGAGACCTCATTAGGTTGGTAGGCCCTGTCTATGGAGACCTCATTAGGGTGGTATGCCCTGTCTATGGAGACCTCATTAGGGTGGTATGCCCTGTCTATGGAGACCTCATTAGGGTGGTAGACCCTGTCTATGGAGACCTCATTAGGGTGGTAGGTCCTGTCTATGGATACCTCATTAGGGTGGTAGGTCCTGTCTATGGAGACCTCATTAGGGGTGCATGCCCTGTCTATGGAGACCTCATTAGGGTGGTATGCCCTGTCTATGGAGACCTCATTAGGGTGGTATGCCCTGTCTCTGGAGACCTCATTAGGGTGGTAGGTCCTGTCTATGGAGACCTCATTAGGGTGGTAGGTCCTGTCTATGGAGACCTCATTAGGGGTGGTAGGTCCTGTCTATGGAGACCTCATTAGGGTGGTAGGTCCTGTCTATGGAGACCTCATTAGGGGTGGCCCTGTCTATGGAGACCTCATTAGGGGTGGTAGGTCCTGTCTATGGAGACCTCATTAGGGGTGGTAGGTCCTGTCTATGGAGACCTCATTAGGGGTGGTAGGTCCTGTCTATGGAGACCTCATTAGGGGTGGTAGGTCCTGTCTATGGAGACCTCATTAGGGGTGGTAGGTCCTGTCTATGGAGACCTCATTAGGGTAGTAGGTCCTGTCTATGGAGACCTCATTAGGGGTGGTAGGTCCTGTCTATGGAGACCTCATTAGGGGTGGTAGGTCTTGTCTATGGAGACCTCATTAGGGTGGTAGGTCCTGTCTATGGAGACCTCATTAGGGGTGGTAGGTCCTGTCTATGGAGACCTCATTAGGGTGGTAGGTCCTGTCTATGGAGACCTCATTAGGGTGGTAGGTCCTGTCTATGGAGACCTCATTAGGGTGGTAGGCCCTGTCTATAGAGACCTCATTAGGGTGGTAGGTCCTGTCTATGGAGACCTCATTAGGGTGGTAGGTCCTGTCTATGGAGGGGGTTCATTTTCATGTCATTGTTTTGATAGTGTTTTTGTGTTTTTGAAACCTGTTCTTTGTCAGGTAGAGGTTCTCGTTGGAACTACTATGAAGTTAAAAGGCGTCTGTCGATGAGCAGTCAGATGTCCCGACGAGAGCCACTGTCCTGCACCATCCCTTAAACACAGATCAGCCGTGTATTTCAGTTCAAACCCCCGTTCATTATTAACTTAAACTGTGTCATCCCTACACCAGTCGAATCCTTTTCACCCAGAAACTCTTATCTATTAACAACTAATGTCGGACTGTTTTAGAATGAGGCTATAATTTGTCATCGATGCAATATTAAAATGTAGCATTTCTCTTTCAGACTCCTGGGTACGGGCATTTGAGTGGAATGAAATGAAATGGCTCTAAAATATTTACATAAAGGGAGGGGAGGGGAGGGGGGGGGGACTTGATAAGGTTTAACATTACTCTGCATTTAGCCTCCCCGGGGAAGCCGTATCTACTCTTTTACTCAGGCAGTAAGATCTACACTCATGTTGTTGACTGGTGACCCCTTTAGAATGTACTTACAGGAGAGAACAACCTTCTGAACATTGGCAGTAAGATCTACACTCATGTTGTTGACTGGTGACCCCTTTAGAATGTACTTACAGGAGAGAATAACCTTCTGAACATTGGCAGCAGTCTTACCGTTGTGCGACAGCGAACCTCATATTAAAACGCACTGATTGGCATCTAAGCAAGTCTGTATCATTGAAGTAACTAAGAACGTTATACTTAAACGTATTGAACCTTAATAGGTCTCATATACAGCACACATAATACAGCACGACATAATACAGCACACATAATACAGCACACATAATACAGCACACATAATACAGCACACATAATACAGCACGACATAATACAGCACACATAATACAGCACACATAATACAGCACGACATAATACAGCACACATAATACAGCACGACATAATACAGCACACATAATACAGCACACATAATACAGCACACATAATACAGCACACATAATACAGCACACATAATACAGCACGACATAATACAGCACACATAATACAGCACACATAATACAGCACACATAATACAGCACACATAATACAGCACGACATAATACAGCACACATAATACAGCACACATAATACAGCACACATAATACAGCACACATAATACAGCACACATAATACAGCACACATAATACAGCACGACATAATACAGCACACATAATACAGCACACATAATACAGCACACATAATACAGCACGACATAATACAGCACACATAATACAGCACACATAATACAGCACGACATAATACAGCACGACATAATACAGCACGACATAATACAGCACACATAATACAGCACACATAATACAGCACACATAATACAGCACACATAATACAGCACGACATAATACAGCACACATAATACAGCACACATAATACAGCACGACATAATACAGCACGACATAATACAGCACACATAATACAGCACGACATAATACAGCACACATAATACAGCACGACATAATACAGCACACATAATACAGCACGACATAATACAGCACACATAATACAGCACGACATAATACAGCACACATAATACAGCACGACATAATACAGCACACATAATACAGCACGACATAATACAGCACGACATAATACAGCACACATAATACAGCACACATAATACAGCACGACATAATACAGCACACATAATACAGCACACATAATACAGCACACATAATACAGCACACATAATACAGCACGACATAATACAGCACACATAATACAGCACGACATAATACAGCACACATAATACAGCACGACATAATACAGCACACATAATACAGCACGACATAATACAGCACGACATAATACAGCACACATAATACAGCACACATAATACAGCACGACATAATACAGCACGACATAATACAGCACACATAATACAGCACACATAATACAGCACACATAATACAGCACGACATAATACAGCACACATAATACAGCACACATAATACAGCACGACATAATACAGCACACATAATACAGCACACATAATACAGCACACATAATACAGCACGACATAATACAGCACACATAATACAGCACACATAATACAGCACACATAATACAGCACACATAATACAGCACACATAATACAGCACGACATAATACAGCACACATAATACAGCACACATAATACAGCACACATAATACAGCACACATAATACAGCACGACATAATACAGCACACATAATACAGCACACATAATACAGCACGACATAATACAGCACGACATAATACAGCACGACATAATACAGCACGACATAATACAGCACACATAATACAGCACACATAATACAGCACGACATAATACAGCACGACATAATACAGCACACATAATACAGCACGACATAATACAGCACACATAATACAGCACACATAATACAGCACGACATAATACAGCACGACATAATACAGCACGACATAATACAGCACACATAATACAGCACGACATAATACAGCACGACATAATACAGCACACATAATACAGCACGACATAATACAGCACACATAATACAGCACACATAATACAGCACGACATAATACAGCACGACATAATACAGCACGACATAATACAGCACACATAATACAGCACGACATAATACAGCACGACATAATACAGCACACATAATACAGCACGACATAATACAGCACGACATAATACAGCACGACATAATACAGCACGACATAATACAGCACGACATAATACAGCACACATAATACAGCACACATAATACAGCACGACATAATACAGCACACATAATACAGCACACATAATACAGCACACATAATACAGCACGACATAATACAGCACACATAATACAGCACACATAATACAGCACGACATAATACAGCACACATAATACAGCACGACATAATACAGCACGACATAATACAGTACGACATAATACAGCACGACATAATACAGCACACATAATACAGCACACATAATACAGCACACATAATACAGCACACATAATACAGCACACATAATACAGCACGACATAATACAGCACACATAATACAGCACACATAATACAGCACACATAATACAGCACACATAATACAGCACACATAATACAGCACACATAATACAGCACACATAATACAGCACACATAATACAGCACACATAATACAGCACACATAATACAGCACGACATAATACAGCACACATAATACAGCACGACATAATACAGCACACATAATACAGCACGACATAATACAGCACACATAATACAGCACGACATAATACAGCACGACATAATACAGCACACATAATACAGCACACATAATACAGCACGACATAATACAGCACGACATAATACAGCACACATAATACAGCACACATAATACAGCACACATAATACAGCACGACATAATACAGCACACATAATACAGCACACATAATACAGCACGACATAATACAGCACACATAATACAGCACACATAATACAGCACACATAATACAGCACGACATAATACAGCACACATAATACAGCACACATAATACAGCACACATAATACAGCACACATAATACAGCACACATAATACAGCACGACATAATACAGCACACATAATACAGCACACATAATACAGCACACATAATACAGCACACATAATACAGCACGACATAATACAGCACACATAATACAGCACACATAATACAGCACGACATAATACAGCACGACATAATACAGCACGACATAATACAGCACGACATAATACAGCACACATAATACAGCACACATAATACAGCACGACATAATACAGCACGACATAATACAGCACACATAATACAGCACGACATAATACAGCACACATAATACAGCACACATAATACAGCACGACATAATACAGCACGACATAATACAGCACGACATAATACAGCACACATAATACAGCACGACATAATACAGCACGACATAATACAGCACACATAATACAGCACGACATAATACAGCACACATAATACAGCACACATAATACAGCACGACATAATACAGCACGACATAATACAGCACGACATAATACAGCACACATAATACAGCACGACATAATACAGCACGACATAATACAGCACACATAATACAGCACACATAATACAGCACAACATAATACAGCACCACATAATACAGCACACATAATACAGCACGACATAATACAGCACACATAATACAGCACACATAATACAGCACGACATAATACAGCACACATAATACAGCACACATAATACAGCACGACATAATACAGCACGACATACCACAATGGTTGATTTTACTATCACCTGACCCATTAATATATATATACAAGTTTTAAATGTTTATGATATATACAAGTATTCTAGCATTTAATGTTTGACCCCTGAACACCAGAGAGGACAGAATTAATTGTCACCTTGCATCATCTCATCTTCTCATTTTCATCATCAGTAAAAAAAAAAAAAAAAAAATGGAGGAAATGTCTGTCTGGCACAAGTCAGATTTTAATCAAAGTCATTAGGGACCCAAAGCAGGAATTACATGCTCTATCACAATTTACATGTTAAGTTCTGCAACCCCCTGGGTAGTTCTGGAACCTCCTGGGTAGTTCTGGAACCCCCTGGGTAGTTCCGACACTAGCGGGGCAACAGTGGGAGGTGACGTGTTTACGTTTAATGGATCATTTCATCTGGCTTTGAAAATCAGGACAACGGAAAATCTGCCCTTTAGCCAACGTAGTAATGGTAGTATTCAAACATCTTTACACGGATTTAATTTAATACAATTTATGTGAACTTCTAGATATGAAGCCATGACAAATATTTTACAACGTGCGTATGCCTGTGATGTAACAGGACGTCTGTGCTTTCTCTGATTTATGCTTGAAATCACACAGTAATAAACACATTTGTGCCGTGTACAAATGTTTGTTTTTAGCCATCTCTGTAAATGTTCTATCAAGTTACAGATTCACTCCTAACTAACATCCCATCTATACAACACATCCTCTATGCTAGAGGTAAAAACCTCCATCCTTATTAACAGACTAACAGTCGTCGGGATCTCTAAGAAGTCCGCCCTAAACGTGAATAAATCACAGTAGTAAAGTCAGTAGTTAGTAGCTGTGAGCACCAGTCAATAAAGGAGGAAGCTATAAGGGTATAAAATGTGTAACATCTTTTGTAGCTGTGTTTGTGACTGATTACATTAGAGTCCCGTGGAGGTAGTGAGAGAGAGCCCTGTAGAGGTAGTGAGAGAGAGCCCTGTAGAGGTAGTGAGAGAGAGCCCTGTAGAGGTGGTGAGAGAGAGCTCTGTGGAGGTGATGATAGAGAGAGAGCCCTGTGGAGGTGATTAGAAAGAGAGCCCTGTGGAGGTGATGAGAGAGAGAGTCCTGTGGAGGTGATGAGAGAGAGAGAGCCCTGTGGAGGTAGTGAGAGAGAGAGTCCTGTGGAGGTGATGAGAGAGAGAGAGAGCCCTGTGGAGGTAGTGAGAGAGAGAGTCCTGTGGAGGTGATGAGAGAGAGAGTCCTGTGGAGGTGATGAGAGAGAGCCCTGTGGAGGTAGTGGGAGAGAGCTCTGTGGAGGTAGTGGGAGAGAGAGCCCTGTGGAGGTAGTGGGAGAGAGAGCCCTGTAGAGGTAGTAAGAGAGAGAGCCCTGTGGAGGTGATGAGAGAGAGAGTCCTGTGGAGGTGACGAGAGAGAGAGTCCTGTGGAGGTGATGAGAGAGAGAGAGAGCCCTGTGGAGGTAGTGAGAGAGAGAGTCCTGTGGAGGTGATGAGAGAGAGAGTCCTGTGGAGGTGATGAGAGAGAGCCCTGTGGAGGTAGTGGGAGAGAGCCCTGTGGAGGTAGTGGGAGAGAGAGCCCTGTGGAGGTAGTGGGAGAGAGAGCCCTGTAGAGGTAGTAAGAGAGAGAGCCCTGTGGAGGTAGTGGGAGAAAGCCCTTTGGAGGTAGTGGGAGAGAGAGCCCTGTTGAGGTAGTGAGAGAGAGAGCCCTGTAGACATAGTGAGAGAGAGAGAGAGAGAGAGAGAGAGAGAGAGAGAGAGAGAGAGATAGCGTGAAATGTGGGACAGCTCCATACTCACCTAGCTTATTCATGTCATCTACATTTGGTTACGCTCCACAGGAAGGATTGTCTCACTGTCTGTTCCCAGATCATTAACAACCTACGGAGTCTAACAGGTGTCAGCCTAGATGTTGTAACTCGCAGGGTTCTGTTTCCACATCGTTTCCCGACTGATTCCTCTCAGTGCTACTGTGATCCGTTGTTTGAATCACCTGAATGTTCTTTTAGTCGACGAAAGGGTTCTTGGATTTCTTATTTTTTAAGTCGTTGTTTTTGAGGAAATTATTCTTTATTTTTTTGGTGTGTGTTAAAAAATTGTTGTGTTTTTTTTATCTGAATGCTGACTTCATTTGCATGACATTTACATTAATTTATTTTTTTGTTCCTGTCAGTTTGTGTTTCTTTGGAAGCAGTGATTGTACATCACATTAAATTGGAAACAGCCAACTCTACACAGGTCTGAGGTCAAACGTCCAAATTAATGGTCCAGTGGACGAGAACACAATCTCTCACGGTACACGCGTATGACCTAGGAAGTGCATTCAACCAAAATCAATTCTGTTTTCAAGTACACACAACAAGGGATGGCGACAGGACACACAAATATCTAGCTATATATAGTCAGATTTTATTATTTTAAAATATAATTAATAAAATATCTAATGCTTATCAACCTGATTTGTTTTTAAGAAAAACAAAAAATACAACAGGGAAGTAATATAACAAGGAAGTAATACAACAAGGAAGTAATATAACAAGGAAGTAATACAACAAGGAAGTAATATAACAAGGAAGGAATATAACAAGGAAGTAATACAACAGGGAAGTAATATAACAAGGAAGTAATACAACAAGGAAGTAATATAACAAGGAAGTAATACAACAAGGAAGTAATATAACAAGGAAGTAATACAACAAGGAAGTAATACAACAAGGAAGGAATATAACAAGGAAGTAAAATGCCAAGGAAGGAATATAACAAGGAAGTAATATAACAAGGAACATTCTGTACAATAGAGCTAAACAGAGATGAGATAATCTATGCTCTGAAATATGTTTGCTTCCCCCCCCAATTTGGTCAGCTACGCAGGAGGGGCAGAATTCTGTATTTTTTTAACATAACCTTCCAAGCAATAAATCACTGGATCGCTGGTGACATTCATACAATGTGGATATAGTGTTAACTGTGTGAGTCAGACAGGCCTGTCTGCACCAGGGCTGTTCCTCCACTGTGACCTTGGCTCCCTGTCATAATCAATCATTGTGGCACAGGACACGCTGCTGTTGAATAATATTACACTGTTGGCGTGTACAGTAAACAAAGTGCAAAAAAAGGGGGAATGTTGATTTGCGATGCTAACGTGACGATTAGGGTCATGGGAAACACCGCGCGGCACATGATTGGTCAGGTCAATGGCTCATTGGAATAAAACCCCTGTGTTTTAAATGGTTACTCTCGATGAGAGAACGTTAGCTGCTAGGAGCGATCGGTGATTTCTGCAGAATCCTATATATTTTAGTTGGGGCTATTTTTTTCCAGCATGTTTCACAATTTACCCCTATATTGCTCAATAGTATAAAAAAAACAGGGGTACTGAAGAAGAAATCACAATTTATTTGAAATCTCACCAATTCTCTGCAAGTGAAATAGAGGTTATATGAGTTCAGCAACCGGCAGCCCAACACATGGATAATGCATTTCCGTCCAACCATTCATCCTTCTTTGTGTCTCACACACACACGCAGACACACACACACATGCAGACACACACACACACACACACACACCCACACACACGCAGACACACACACACACACACACAGACACACAGACACGCACACACACACACACACACACGTACGCACGTAGACACACAGACACACAGACACGCAGACACACACACATGCAGACACACACACACACACACACACACACACACACACACACACACGCAGACACACACACATGCAGACACACACACACACACACTTTCAGACACACACACACACACACACACACGCGGACACACACAGACAAAATAAATTATTGTAATTCACACACCGACACTTTCTGGGAGATATTCATAGACACGGACAAAGAAGGGTGTCATGGAGGTCAGTGTGATGTCTCTTAATAACAGAGGATCTTTGGTACATTTAGATTAAAATCTAAGAGGTTATAAAACAGCATTTACACATTAAAAAACACAAATTTTTGATAGCACCCCTTTGTAAACTTCAACCTATTAATCCAAAATGGTGTTCGTATTGTCCAAAGCACCACAGTTAGTTGTTTCCTCCCCACATCTCTTTCTTTAACACGTTGTGCTTTCTCAATCCTGGGTCAGGTGACCTGCGTGGAGTGTAGGGCAGACCCACCGCTAGCTTTAAACTGATCTGTCTCTTAACGAATAGAAAGTGGTCGTGTCGTCACATGATTCACGGCTGCCATGTTTTTTTTTCTCCTAAACATCAGAGACAAGTGACGTGGTTGAGTAAGGTGTCATCTTGGCACTAGTTGTTAATTTATTGTGGAAGACAAGTCATTCTCACCCGCCCTGCCGGCCTAGCTGCAACGCTGTTCTCTGTCAATGCCACTCCTAGCCTAACGTTGTGTGATTTAAAAAATATAAAAAAACCTGGCTTTGTGAAATGACTTTCTTCTCCGCGCTCTGCGAGCGAGTGGCCCAAGTTGCCTCCTCTGAGAACACCCGGGTATAGGCAGTGTTCAGACAGACCAACAGGGGAATACAGCTCAAACCCGTCGGTAGACAAACACATCGGAGCAATATGCTAAGGTGTGACACAACCAGCCAAAACATTCGTTTTTTTATTTTTTTAAACAAACAGGAAGTGGCGTTTTCGCTGCCACTTGATGTGCACTGTGCTAGACATGGCAGCGAAGAAATTGTGTGATTTTTTCACATGTAAATGGGGTTCAGAAGAGCTGTTTAGAATATGTAACAGATTCGTCCGAGCTCTTTTTTTGTGTGGTGATTATGTGGTACCTGTTGGAAAGTCGGTTATTTCTGTGTGCAAATTGGATGTAGTATTTTCTGCAGTGTAGCCTGAGGCACAGTAGGCGGTATTGATTGAGTTGGATGCAAGGTTAGGCACAGGAGAATTATGGGGGGGGGGGGGGGGGGGGGGGGGGAACCCAAGATGGAAAACTCAGCTCTTATTGGAACCTTTTACTTTTCCAACAAAAACAAAAAAATATTCCTCCTGGAGTTGAGTTGTGAAATGAACTGGAATAACTTCCTAGTGGCAGCTGATGCTCGGTGTTGGGATACAGTGCCAACATGTAACAGAATAAAGCACATAATAAAGGCCCTGTACTATTGTGAGACGTTGAGACTGCAAGATGGATACCTCATCGCTGGTACAATCTTGTGTTTGAAAAAGTGTTTCAAACTGGTTCTACAGCTGTGCCCAATAGGAGGACCCTTTTTGGTTCTAGGTAGAACCTCTTTTGGTTCCAGGTAGAACCTCTTGTGGTTCTAGGTAGAACCTCTTTTTGGTTCTAGGTAGAACCTCTTTTGGTTCCAGGTAGAACCTCTTTTTGGTTCTAGGTAGAACCTCTTTTGATTCCTCTGTGGAAAGGGTTCTACACGGAACCAAAACAGGTTCTTCAAAGGGTTCTCCTATGGGGACAGCAGAAGAAACCTTTTTTGGTACCAGATAGCAACTTTTTTTTTTCAAGGAGTGTAAAGAATAGGAAATTAGATGTTAAAAAATAAATGTTGTCAAATGACATTTAAATGACTTTATATAAACTTTATCCAACTTTAGTATGTTCTTTTTTTTCTCGCAAAGATAACGTAACTGTGTAAGGGGGTAAACTCTTAAGATAAAAAATATGGAGAAACCCTCAAGAGGAAAAGACAGTCCCCTCTTCCAGCCTTCATGGTGCCCTCACCTAAACACAAAGAAATCCCTACAAACGAATGAGACAAGACCTGCGCGGTTCTGAAGGTTAATCATAGCTGGATGAATTCAAACAAATCTCTCTGTCAGGGAGGTAGAGAGGAACATCAATGGAGCTTTTCCCGGTTATATATCTTTTACCTCAAGTGAAGCAATCTTTTTTTTTTTGACAAAAAAAAATAGATATGGAAAGTGCTATTGATCAGCACCTGCAAAGCTAACCACCAGGGATACTCAGGGTATCTGTGTTGAGCTGGGTGAGCGCCAGGGAGAATTACTAGTATCTATATTTTAAGGGGAATAGTGTCCAAATTGGTACAGTATACTGAAGCAGATCAATATTATGGAGTGAAGTGCAAGAACAAGACATTGTAATAGGACTTACAAAAAAAAGAGGCTATTTCTGTTAAATAAGGCAATAGAATTGTTAGGTTTCATTGTAAATGGGATAGAAAAAAAAGAGACTTTCATTGCAAATTGGCCGTGATTAGAGTAGTACTGTACTCAACACAGAGTCTGCATTTATTTACCTGTAGACATTTTGGAGCGGCACCTTTTAAGCAAGTTTGAATCCCCCCCCCTTTCAATTACACGTTAGCTGACATTTGCTTACCCTTTATGGGGTGGGTATTTAATCAGTTATGATCTAAGACTTACAGGGATGGGGGGGGGACCTGCTTGATTTAATATCATCCTCACGTTAAACAGAAATCTGAACCATTTGTCACATGCTGTAATTGAAGTCTAAAGGGTACTGAGGGTTACATTAAGTTGTATGTCAGACAAACACTTATTCATCTCAGGTGCCTTACTGCATTTGACTTATCGTCCGTCGGGGGATTTAATGAAGGATCAGTCTGGTGTTGAGATTCCGCTCTAAGAAGGATCAGTCTGGTGTTGAGATTCTGCTCTAAGAAGGATCAGTCTGGTGTTGAGATTCCGCTCTAAGAAGGATCAGTCTGGTGTTGAGATTCTGTTCTAAGAAGGATCAGTCTGGTGTTGAGATTCCGCTCTAAGAAGGATCAGTCTGGTGTTGAGATTCTGTTCTAAGAAGGATCAGTCTGGCGTTGAGATTCCGCTCTAAGAAGGATCAGTCTGGTGTTGAGATTCTGTTCTAAGAAGGATCAGTCTGGTGTTGAGATTCATCTCTAAGAAGGATCAGTCTGGTGTTGAGATTCTGCTCTAAGAAGGATCAGTCTGGTGGTCAGATTCCGCTCTAAGAAGGATCAGTCTGGCGTTGAGATTCTGTTCTAAGAAGGATCAGTCTGGTGTTGAGATTCTGCTCTAAGAAGGATCAGTCTGGTGTTGAGATTCCACTCTAAGAAGAATCAGTCTGGTGTTGAGATTCCGCTCAGAAAGGGATCAGTCTGGTGTTGAGATTCTGTTCTAAGAAGGATCAGTCTGGTGTTGAGATTCCGCTCTAAGAAGGATCAGTCTGGTGTTGAGATTCTGTTCTAAGAAGGATCAGTCTGGTGTTGAGATTCTGCTCCCAGAAGGATCAGTCTGGTGTTGAGATTCCGCTCTAAGAAGGATCAGTCTGGTGTTGAGATTCTGTTCTAAGAAGGATCATTCTGGTGTTGAGATTCTGCTCCCAGAAGGATCAGTCTGGTGTTGAGATTCTGTTCTAAGAAGGATCATTCTGGTGTTGAGATTCTGCTCTAAGAAGGATCAGTCTGGTGTTATGATTCCGCTCCCAGAAGGATCAGTCTGGTGAGAGAGAGAGAGTCTGTGGTCTGTGACCTAGCCATCACCGCCAGTCTGTCTTCCTAGTGAGAGAGAGAGTCTGTGGTCTGTGACCTAGCCATCACCACCAGTCTGTCTTCCTAGTGGGAGAGAGAGTCTGTGGTCTGTGACCTAGCCATCACCAGCTGGGAAGCAATGAGCAGTTACAGAGGAGACCTGGCTAGAGCTGCTAATGCAATGGACCATCATGTGCATCCCAAATGGGAGCCTGGTTCCCCGTAGTGCACTACTATAGACCAAGTCTCATAGGGCTCTGGTCAAAAGTAGTGTACTACTATAGACCAAGTCTCATAGGGCTCTGGTCAAAAGTAGTGCACTACTATAGACCAAGTCCCATAGGGCTCTGGTCAAAAGTAGTGCACTACTATAGACCAAGTCTCATAGGGCTCTGGTCAAAAGTAGTGCACTACTATAGAACAAGTCTGATAGGGCTCTGGTCAAAAGTAGTGCACTGCTATAGACCAAGTCTCATAGGGCTTTGGTCAAAAGTAGTGCACTACTATAGACCAAGTCCCATAGGCTCTGGTCAAAAGTAGTGCACTATATAGGGAATAGGGTGCCATTTGGGATGCAAATCAAGTGATTAAATAAAGTGTTGTGCTGCTCTGAGAAAATGCTTTTCTGTCTTAGAGGTTGTTGTTTTCATCTCCCTGTTTGTCTTGTCTGTTGTTGTTTTAAAGCTTTTCAAGGAGAGTAAGTTATTTCACTGCTAATTAGTTGTGCCTCGCTGGCACAGAGGAGGTAGTAAACAAATCGCCAGCAAGTAAAGGAGTCTTTTACTTTTTAAGATAAAGACACAATGTTACGAATGTCGATTAGCTTTTTTTTTTTCAGTAGAATTGCTAAATTTCTATGTTTCACCAATATTCAAATGGTGTTAAGTTAAATGAAACAATCCCCAAATGATTTGCCAATGTCAGGAACCACCAACCAGAAACACAGAGGGTTCCAGGTAGAAGGCAACGAGCCCAGGCACGGGAGAACAGATTTAAATGTTTTTGTCTTAGCAGTGCATTGTTTTATTATTAACAAACTGTGTGAAATTATTTATCGTCAGTAACTTTCTTCCAAAAGTGTCATGTTTAGTTGGGGGGCCAATTCCACTGACACACACACACACATCCTCTGACTCCAACATTTCATATTTTAAACCCTTGTTGAAAACCTGCAACCCATTAATGAGATGGTTTCCTACGTTGCCCCAGGGCATTTTAAAACATGGGTGCTTATCCGATCACTCACGATGTGACACAAACTTTAAATAGAGACAAGTGACAAGTATAGTCCAGTTTTACAGGGCATTATGGGACAGAACTGGGTAAAGCTGAAACGCTGGGACGGACGGGCAGGTAAAGATAAAACTAATTAGACAGGCCTGTAAATGTGTTTTTTTCTCTACGCTGGTTTAATGAGGTTCTAATATTACTCACAAGGATGTCCTGTCAGTCATACTCAGCTGTAGATGATGTGTCCCAGTGTTGGGAAGGGGGGGTTTAGCTCAAAGGCCCCCCATGGCAGTTATACTGATGTCTTGTTGCTCCTGCTAACGACACAGAGGAGAAATGCAAGGCCACAGGATGCCACTCTACCACATGAATGTTAAAGAGATAAGGTATCAAATGGAGCCTGCTAGTCAGGTGTTTCTGAGGGTCAGAGTGTTGTATTGTACCTGGCTAGTCAGGTGTTTCTGAGGGTCAGAGTGTTGTATTGTATCTGGCTAGTCAGGTGTTTCTGAGGGTCAGAGTGTTGTATTGTACCTGGTTAGTCAGGTGTTTCTGAGGGTCAGAGTGTTGTATTGTACCTGGTTGGTCAGGTGTTTCTGAGGGTCAGAGTATTGTATTGTATCTGGTTAGTCAGGTGTTTCTGAGGGTCAGAGTATTGTATTGTATCTGACTAGTCAGGTGTTTCTGAGGGTCAGAGTGTTGTATTGTATCTGACTAGTCAGGTGTTTCTGAGGGTCAGAGTATTGTATTGTATCTGACTAGTCAGGTGTTTCTGAGGGTCAGAGTATTGTATTGTACCTGACTAGTCAGGTGTTTCTGAGGGTCAGAGTATTGTATTGTACCTGGCTAGTCAGGTGTTTCTGAGGGTCAGAGTATTGTATTGTATCTGGCTAGTCAGGTGTTTCTGAGGGTCAGAGTGTCGTATTGTACCTGGCTAGTCAGGTGTTTCTGAGGGTCAGAGTGTTGTATTGTACCTGGCTAGTCAGGTGTTTCTGAGGGTCAGAGTGTTGTATTGTATCTGGCTAGTCAGGAGATTCTGAGGGTCAGGGTATTGTATTGTACCTGGTTGGTCAGGTGTTTCTGAGGGTCAGAGTATTGTATTGTACCTGGCTAGTCAGGAGATTCTGAGGGTCAGGGTATTGTATTGTACCTGGTTGGTCAGGTGTTTCTGAGGGTCAGAGTATTGTATTGTACTTGGCTAGTCAGGTGTTTCTGAGGGTCAGAGTATTGTATTGTACCTGGCTAGTCAGGTGTTTCTGAGGGTCAGAGTGTTGTATTGTATCTGGCTAGTCAGGAGATTCTGAGGGTCAGGGTATTGTATTGTACCTGGTTAGTCAGGTGTTTCTGAGGGTCAGAGTATTGTATTGTACCTGGCTAGTCAGGTGTTTCTGAGGGTCAGAGTGTTGTATTGTATCTGGCTAGTCAGGAGATTCTGAGGGTCAGGGTATTGTATTGTACCTGGTTTGTCAGGTGTTTCTGAGGGTCAGAGTGTTGTATTGTATCTGGTTAGTCAGGTGTTTCTGAGGGTCAGAGTGTTGTATTGTATCTGGCTAGTCAGGTGTTTCTGAGGGTCAGAGTGTTGTATTGTATCTGGCTAGTCAGGTGTTTCTGAGGGTCAGAGTGTTGTATTGTACCTGGCTAGTCAGGTGTTTCTGAGGGTCAGAGTGTTGTATTGTACCTGACTAGTCAGGTGTTTCTGAGGGTCAGAGTATTGTATTGTACCTGGTTGGTCAGGTGTTTCTGAGGGTCAGAGTGTTGTATTGTATCTGGTTAGTCAGGTGTTTCTGAGGGTCAGAGTATTGTATTGTACCTGGTTAGTCAGGTGTTTCTGAGGGTCAGAGTGTTGTATTGTATCTGGCTAGTCAGGTGTTTCTGAGGGTCAGAGTGTTGTATTGTACCTGGCTAGTCAGGTGTTTCTGAGGGTTAGAGTATTGTATTGTATCTGGCTAGTCAGGTGTTTCTGAGGGTCAGAGTGTTGTATTGTACCTGACTAGTCAGGTGTTTCTGAGGGTCAGAGTATTGTATTGTATCTGACTAGTCAGGTGTTTCTGAGGGTCAGAGTGTTGTATTGTATCTGGCTAGTCAGGTGTTTCTGAGGGTCAGAGTGTTGTATTGTATCTGGTTAGTCAGGTGTTTCTGAGGGTCAGAGTGTTGTATTGTATCTGGCTAGTCAGGTGTTTCTGAGGGTCAGAGTGTTGTATTGTACCTGGCTAGTCAGGTGTTTCTGAGGGTCAGAGTGTTGTATTGTATCTGGTTAGTCAGGTGTTTCTGAGGGTCAGAGTATTGTATTGTACCTGGCTAGTAAGGTGTTTCTGAGGGTCAGAGTATTGTATTGTATCTGACTAGTCAGGTGTTTCTGAGGGTCAGAGTGTTGTATTGTATCTGACTAGTCAGGTGTTTCTGAGGGTCAGAGTGTTGTATTGTATCTGGTTAGTCAGGTGTTTCTGAGGGTCAGAGTGTTGTATTGTATCTGGCTAGTCAGGTGTTTCTGAGGGTCAGAGTGTTGTATTGTACCTGGCTAGTCAGGTGTTTCTGAGGGTCAGAGTATTGTATTGTATCTGGTTAGTCAGGTGTTTCTGAGGGTCAGAGTATTGTATTGTATCTGGTTAGTCAGGTGTTTCTGAGGGTCAGAGTATTGTATTGTATCTGACTAGTCAGGTGTTTCTGAGGGTCAGAGTGTTGTATTGTATCTGGCTAGTCAGGTGTTTCTGAGGGTCAGAGTATTGTATTGTACCTGGTTAGTCAGGTGTTTCTGAGGGTCAGAGTGTTGTATTGTACCTGGCTAGTCAGGTGTTTCTGAGGGTCAGAGTATTGTATTGTATCTGGCTAGTCAGGTGTTTCTGAGGGTCAGAGTATTGTATTGTATCTGGCTAGTCAGGTGTTTCTGAGGGTCAGAGTGTTGTATTGTACCTGGCTAGTCAGGTGTTTCTGAGGGTCAGAGTATTGTATTGTACTTGGCTAGTCAGGTGTTTCTGAGGGTCAGAGTATTGTATTGTACCTGGCTAGTAAGGTGTTTCTGAGGGTCAGAGTATTGTATTGTATCTGACTAGTCAGGTGTTTCTCAGTGACTGGGACTCTCTTCTACATAACTGATGGGGTAGATTCATATCAATCTCCTTCGGGAACCTGCTTTGAAAAGTAGAATGATTTGTTTATTTATGTTTTCCTTTATTTAACTGGGCAAGTCAGTTAAAGAACAAATTCTTATTTACAATGATGGCCTATCGGGGAACAGTGGGTTAAACTGCCTTGTTCATGGGGGCAGAACGACAGATTTGAACCTTGTCAGCTCGGGGATAGGAGTTACTGGCCCAACACTCTAACCACTAGGCTCCCTGCAGCCCCTAAATAAAGAGCATTTAAAAGTTGATTGACCAAAAGGAGAAAAGGAGTATAATCCTGTATGTATCGTGTATTGCCCTCGGCCTCTTCAAGGCAGTATAATAAAGGCCAAACAACAAGTCCCTGAATGACTCTACAGGTAACCAGTGAAAAAGGAGAGAGTATTACATGATTACTCTGTGTGGAATCACCATACACATCTGTGTTCCCATATAGGCACAGGAGAATCTGCATCCTGCCAGCCCCTGAGCTGAACCATGGAATTATAAAGACAACACACCAGCCATTCAGACAGACAGACAGACAGACAGACAGACAGACAGGCAGGCAGGCAGGCAGGCAGGAAGGTAGGCAGGCAGGCAGACAGACAGACAGACAGACAGATACAGACGGACAGGCAGGCAGGGCTTTAGGAGATTATACTGACAATATATGCCAAGTACCATGCCCAAATTGGCAGTTAATGAGGTTTGCATTTAAATCCCGGCGAAGTGAAGTGGCACTCTGAATGTGGACGAAAGTGAGGTGCCTCTTCAGCGCTGGTGAGTTAATGCAGGTTAAGAGAGAGAGGGAGACGGAGGGAGAGAGAGAGAGAGAGAGAGGGAGCGCGAGGATTGCGAAGAAGGGGTCAGCCGCGGTAATAGAATACTGCCCTTCAACAACAGCTTCCTCTTGAGTTTGAGTGTGTCGCAGCCGTTGTAGACTCCTGTCGTCTGGTTGGCCTCCTGTTTAACGGTTAGGAAACAGCACAGGTGGATACGCATTTATTTCCCTCATTACTCATGTTAGAGGAGGGCTGGTTAAACTCATGAATGCGCAATTTCAATCTGTCCACAGTCACCTTAGGCAATAACAGACACCATGGTCTCCATTTAGACAGAATTGCGTGTTTGTGCCTGTGTGCCTGTGAAATAGTATTTCAGTCTTTCCCCAATCCTATGTATACAGTGTGTAGTTAAATAGCCTAAGTAGATGTAAGTGCTTGGCCTCTAGGCTACTCCTATAACCTGTTAACATTTCAACCTCAGCAGATTCAGCTTGACCTCTAGGTTACTCTTATAAATCCTCTACAGCACAGGTGAGTCCACCGCGTGACGGTTGAGCTAACGCAGGCTAATGCGATTAGCATTCGGTTGTTAGTAACAAGAACATTTCCCAGGACAAAGGCATATCTGATATTGGTTAGAAAGCTTAAATTCTTGTTCATCTAACCGTGTTGTCAGATTCAACGTGACCTCCAGGCTACTCCTATAACCTAAAGACTTTACCAATTCACTCTCAGCAGTTTCAGCTTGGAAAAAGGCCGATGTATTGCTTCACTCAGCTGAAAGGCCTGAGCCTTCATGGATGACTAGCCTGTATGGCTAAAATGCACACCTGAGCAAAAGTGGACGGAAAACTCAGTTTAATCTCAGTTTCTCTGCCAGACAGACATGTCATCAGGATCTTGGCCGTAGAAACACACCGTTAAAAAAAAAAGTTTGTCAATGTTTAAAAACGATTCAAATGTTGTTCTATTTCTCTCCAAGCTGTGAAACACATTCCAAGATACGAGCCCAACACTGCCACCAAATGTCATAAGACATCACTGTGGAGGAAAACACCATGCTTCATATCCTAGTGGTTGAAACCACCATGCTTCATATCATAATGGTGGAAACACCATGCTTCATATCATAATGGTGGAAACCACCATGCTTCATATCATAATGGAGGAAACACCATGCTTCATATCCTAGTGGTTGAAAGGACTATGCTTCATTACTATTCAATGCGAATGGAAACTCACTAAAGCACCGTGGTTCTTTTCAACTTTATTTTAAATAAATCCCTATTCTTCCAGACACACTGTATATCTGAAATTCCCCCCTGTCTACTACATGGTGCTTGTGCTATATAACAAAATAACAAAAACAAATAAAATAAAATGTAAAAACATTGCTAAAACAGCACGAGGGTGCTTTATATATTCTACATGCCTATATCACTGCCCAGCTGTCAACTCATTACATTCTGTAGGTGGAACTAGACGTCGACTCGGAATTGATCAGAACCCCTTTTTTTCTTCTCAACACAGACATGTCAACAGCTCTGTGATATGTCATAAACCAGAATCTCACAAAACAATAATGATACTTATCAGTCACCAGCCTTGGGTTTTTACGCACCGAGATGGAAGAAAATGAACACATATCTCCAGTTTGGATGTTATTGGACCTCAGAAAACAACATAGATTTTTGGGGGTTTGTTGTGGTGCTGATAATTCACTCCCAGCTAGAGATTGATGACTACGACAAGTCCATAAAAGATGTTACCGCTATATTTCACAGCTAGGATTTATTTCAGGACGTTGTCAAGGCGTTTCTAGAAAACAAGAAACATTTAAATAAATGTCATACAATTTCATACTTTAAAGGTCCAGTACAGTCAAAAACGTGACTTTCCTGTGTTTTATAGAGACAGTATTTCAACATTATGAGGTTGGAATAACACTTTTGAAATTGTGAAAATTATAATAATGCCCCTTTTGGTGTAAGAGCTATTTGAAAAAAGATGATTGAAATTTTAACCTGTTTTGGTAGGATGGAGGCCTTCCCGATGACATCAACAGGCAGTACATTAGTTAATAAATAGACCAATAAGAAAGAGGGTTCCGAACCTCTCTGCCAATAACATGTAGTTTTCAGTTCTCCCCTCCCCATAGCTCTCCCAGACAGTGCTTACTCGAGAGATTGCTATTTCTTTTTTGACCATTTTAATTTAAAACAGTCACAGTAATGTCATTCATTTGTTACCCAGAAATGATTTGATTTTGAGATTTAAGATTTAAAAAAAATGTCTGCATTGGGACCTTTATTTTTAAACAGAACTTTATTTAAGATTTTTTATTCCCAGTATTTGAATAAGAGTCTAACAGTAACAGTCTGTATGTTAACAATGCTTCTACAACTGTTTTGGACCATGGCAATTTAATGAGCTGCTTTTGGATATATGGGGGGAAGGTGGCTAAGCTGGGTCTGTCAAAAAACAAACTGACCTATGTGACCATACACGTCACTTAGCCCCTTTAGTGAGATAATTACCGTTGTAGTACGATCAGCACTTTGTAAAAGTGACTGGGACTCTCTTGACTAATTTTCCTTCCAATTTAATACTCCTACGCTCCAAGCTAATGGTATTCTTATTTCCTCTTTGCGACTATCACTTCTCCATTTTTTCAGCGCGTGAGTGTACATTCGCAGATTCATTTGTTTCGTTGTTTTGCAAGAATTTGAAGATTCTCTCTGGCTCAATGGGATGGAAGATGTAGTTATTTTATGTATTTCAAGTAGTACTGTGAAGAAACAGTAGAATATAAGTATTTACACGGTAATAAAATACGTAGCGTGATAGAATCCAGATGATCTTCACGAGAGACAAACGACTAGAGGAAGTTTGGCACAAGGAGGAATGGTAACAACGTGTGTGATAAGCTAACACACACACACACACACACACACACACAAACACAATTCCCCCACAATGCCGTTGTGTGATCCCTGACATCACAGGTCACCTGTCCCTCCCTCTGACCTCTTACAGCATGTTTCCAAACGCCCATTCCACAACTCTCCAGTCACTAGTAAAATACTTCCTGTTTAACAGGAAGTTGCTCATCACACCTGCCAGAGTTAAGACGCTCAACAACATGACATGCCAGCCTGCAGGAAGCTATATAATTTATACTGTGTTTCACCACATCCATGTAAACACTCGGAGTGTGTGCCAAATGGCAGCATATTCCCTATTTAGTGCAGAGCTCTTTCTGGTCAAACGTAGAGCACTATAAAGGGAATGGGAGCCATTTGGGATGCAAATCCATGGACTCGCGTGATGGTGTTTTC
This sequence comes from Oncorhynchus mykiss, assembly GCF_057628025.1. Taxonomy (NCBI): domain Eukaryota; kingdom Metazoa; phylum Chordata; class Actinopteri; order Salmoniformes; family Salmonidae; genus Oncorhynchus; species Oncorhynchus mykiss. The sequence goes on from NW_028322102.1 coordinate 422,489, forward strand.
CTTCTGTTAATAGGTGGACTTTAGGTCAGTACACTAGCTGCAGTAGACCAGCAGAGCTGAGGTGAAGTTGTAGCAGAGCTGAGGTGAAGTCGTATCAGAGCTGAGGTGAAGTCGTATCAGAGCTGAGGTGAAGTCGTATCAGAGCTGAGGTGAAGTTGTATCAGAGCTGAGGTGAAGTTGTATCAGAGCTGAGGTGAAGTCGTAGCAGGGCTGAGGTGAAGTTGTATCAGAGCTGAGGTGAAGTCGTATCAGAGCTGAGGTGAAGTTGTATCAGAGCTGAGGTGAAGTCGTAGCAGAGCTGAGGTGAAGTTGTATCAGAGCTGAGGTGAAGTTGTATCAGAGCTGAGGTGAAGTTGTATCATAGCTGAGGTGAAGTCGTATCAGAGCTGAGGTGAAGTTGTATCATAGCTGAGGTGAAGTCGTATCAGAGCTGAGGTGAAGTTGTATCATAGCTGAGGTTAAGTTGTATCATAGCTGAGGTTAAGTTGTATCAGAGCTGAGGTGAAGTTGTATCAGAGCTGAGGTTAAGTTGTATCAGAGCTGAGGTGAAGTTGTATCATAGCTGAGGTGAAGTTGTATCAGAGCTGAGGTGAAGTTGTATCAGAGCTGAGGTTAAGTTGTATCAGAGCTGAGGTGAAGTTGTATCAGAGCTGAGGTGAAGTTGTATCAGAGCTGAGGTGAAGTTGTATCAGAGCTGAGGTGAAGTTGTATCAGAGCTGAGGTGAAGTTGTATCAGAGCTGAGGTGAAGTCGTATCAGAGCTGAGGTGAAGTCGTAGCAGAGCTGAGGTGAAGTTGTATCAGAGCTGAGGTGAAGTTGTATCAGAGCTGAGGTGAAGTCGTATCATAGCTGAGGTGAAGTCGTATCAGAGCTGAGGTGAAGTCGTATCAGAGCTGAGGTGAAGTTGTATCAGAGCTGAGGTGAAGTTGTATCAGAGCTGAGGTGAAGTTGTATCAGAGCTGAGGTGAAGTTGTATCAGAGCTGAGGTGAAGTTGTATCAGAGCTGAGGTGAAGTTGTATCAGAGCTGAGGTGAAGTCGTAGCAGAGCTGAGGTGAAGTCAAACCGTGGCTGATGAATGTCCAACCGTGGCAGATTCACAGCCCAGATCCTAGTGCTGCCGTAGAGGAAACTAATGGCTTACGGAGAAAACCGAGGTCTAGCTAACTCTTCCTCCATCACACACACACACCCACACCCACACCCACACACACACACACACACACACACACACACACACACACACACACACACACACACACACACACACACACACACACACCACACACACACACACACCACACACACACACACACACACACACACACACACACACACACACCCCAAATAACTAACAGATGAAAGCCTTTTGCCCCCCTCCTCCTCTTTCACTCCAGCCCTCTTCCCTCTCCCCCACTGTTCTCCCCGTTTCCAGAGGAACCCGGAGCATTGGTGGCAGACTGCTGGACGGGGTAGCTAGCATCTGTGGTCTGGGTATGCTGCTGTCTTGTCTGGGTGGCAGACCTCTGGACGGGGTGGCTAGCATCTGTGGTCTGGGTATGCTGCTGTCTTGTCTAGGTGGCAGGCGGGAGAGGGGCATCTGTGGTCTGGGTGGCAGGCGGGAGAGGGACATCTGTGGTCTGGGTATGCTGCTGTCTTGTCTGGGTGGCAGGTGGGAGAGGGGCATCTGTGGTCTGGGTATGCTGCTGTCTTGTCTGGGTGGCAGGCAGGAGAGGGGCATCTGTGGTCTGGGTATGCTGCTGTCTTGTCTGGGTGGCAGGTTGGAGAGGGGCATCTGTGGTCTGGGTATGCTGCTGTCTTGTCTGGGTGGCAGGTGGGAGAGGGACATCTGTGGTCTGGGGATGCTGCTGTCTTGTCTGGGTGGCAGGTGGGAGGGGGAGACATTGGCTAGTGTTTAGGACAGTTCAGCGCTACTCCAGTGCTACCCCCATACCCCAGTCTGACACCCGGCCTCTCTGCCTCCCTTTACTAAGCATATGTTTTTTCTCTCTCTCTCCCCTCTTCCTCTCTTCATGGGCCATCAGGACAGTTCAGGATATCAGGACAGTTCAGAATATCAGGAGAGTTCGGGATATCAGGAGTGTTCAGGACATCAGGAGAGTTCTGGACATCAGTACAGTTCAGGGCATCAGGAGCGTTCAGGACATCAGGAGAGTTCAGGATATCAGGAGAGTTCAGAATATCAGGAGAGTTCAGGATATCAGGAGTGTTCAGGACATCAGGAGAGTTCTGGACATCAGTACAGTTCAGGGCATTAGGAGCGTTCAGGACATCAGGAGAGTTCAGGATATCAGGAGAGTTCAGAATATCAGGAAAGTTCTGGACATCAGTACAGTTCAGGGCATCAGGAGAGTTCAGGACATCAGGAGAGTTCAGGACATCAGGAGAGTTCAGGACATCAGGAGAGTTCAGGACATCAGGAGAGTTCTGGACATCAGGAGAGTTCAGGACATCCGGAGAGTTCAGGACATCAGGAGAGTTCAGGACATCAGGAGAGTTCAGGACATAAGGAGAGTTCAGGACATAAGGAGAGTTCAGGACATCAGGAGAGTTCTGGACATCAGGAGAGTTCAGGACATCCGGAGAGTTCAGGACATCAGGAGAGTTCAGGACATCAGGACAATTCAGGATATCAGGAGAGTTCAGGATATCAGGAGAGTTCAGGACATCAGGAGAGTTCAGGACATCAGGAGAGTTCAGGACATCAGGAGAGTTGAGGACATCAGGACATTTCAGGATATCAGGAGAGTTCAGGATATCAGGAGAGTTCAGGACATCAGGAGAGTTCAGGAAGGTGTAAAACTCCTCTTTCCTTGTATCTTTTGTTACCTTGTTCCTCTCTGAAAGTTTGCATAGCACTAGGAGGATTTGGGGGGAGGTCCAAAAATAACATTTGTGTTATACGTCATTAATCATTTTTTACTCTATGTTAACTTGACCTGCCGCATTGGTACAGCAGAAATCCCAACTGGTAGGTGCTCCTGCATGGGGCCTCGTTACAGGAAGACAGTGCTCCTGCATGGGGCCTCGTTACAGGGAGACGGTGCTCCTGCATGGGGCCTCGCTACAGGAAGACAGTGCTCCTGCATGGGGCCTCGCTACAGGAAGATGGGGCTCCAGTATGGGGCCTCGTTACAGGAATATGGTGCTCCTGCAAGGGGCCTCGTTACAGGAAGACGGTGCTCCTGCATGGGGCCTCGTTACAGGAAGATGGTGCTCCTACATGGGGCCTCGTTAAAGGAAGATTGTGCTCCTGCATGGGGCCTCGTTACAGGGAGATCTCCTGCATGGGGCCTCATTACAGGAAGATGGTGCACTTGCATTGGGCCTCATTTCAGGAAGACGGTGCTCTTGCATGGGGCCTCTTTACAGGAAGACGGTGCTCGTGCATGGGGCCTGTTACAGGAAGACGGTGCTCCTGCATGGGGTCTCGTTAAAGGGAGACGGTGCTCCTGCATGGGGCCTCGCTACAGGAAGACGGTGCTCCTGCATGGGGCCTCGCTACAGGAAGATGGGGCTCCAGTATGGGGCCTCGTTACAGGAATATGGTGCTCCTGCAAGGGGCCTCGTTACAGGAAGACGGTGCTCCTGCATGGGGCCTCGTTACAGGAAGATGGTGCTCCTACATGGGGCCTCGTTAAAGGAAGATTGTGCTCCTGCATGGGGCCTCGTTACAGGAAGACGGTGCTCTTGCATGGGGCCTCGTTACAGGAAGATGGTGCTCCTGCATGGGGCCTCATTACAGGAAGATGGTGCTCTTGCATGGGGCCTCTTTACAGGAAGACGGTGCTCGTGCATGGGGCCTGTTACAGGAAGACGGTGCTCCTGCATGGGGCCTCTTTACAGGAAGACAGTGCTCCTGCATGGGGCCTCGTTACAGGAAGACGGTGCTCCTGCATGGGGCCTCTTTACAGGAAGACGGTGCTCCTGCATGGGGCCTCGTTACAGGAAGACGGTGCTCCTGCATGGGGCCTCTTTACAGGAAGACGGTGCTCCTGCATGGGGCCTCATTACAGGAAGACGGTGCTCCTGCATGGGGCCTCTTTACAGGAAGACACGTCCCATTTCTTCATCATTAACATAAAGGTGAAGAGAGGTTTCCACATCACCTCACTGGTCTGACGTCACCATGGAGACTAGAGAACCACATCACCTCACTGGTCTGACGTCACCATGGAGCCTAGAGAACCACATCACCTCATTGGTCTGACGTCACCATAGAGACTAGAGAACCACATCACCTCACTGGTCTGACGTCATCATGGAGCCTAGAGAACCACATCACCTCACTGGTCTGAAGACCCCATGGAGCCTAGAGAACCACATCACCTCACTCTCCTGACGTCACCATGGAGCCTAGAGAACCACATCACCTCACTGGTCTGACATCATCATGGAGCCTAGAGAACCACATCACCTCACTGGTCTGAAGACCCCATGGAGCCTGGAGAACCACGTCACCTCACTGGTCTGAACCATCCAACAAAGTAATGGAGCCTGAGTGTTGTTCATTTCATACATGTTTAAGCCATAATAAATGTACTGGACAGATGCATGTTCCATAGACATAACGTGTAGAACAAAACACGAGAATGTTGTTCAAACCTGCTAATCATGCCTTCTGTATATTCTGACAATTTCAGTTTGATTCTGAGCTGACAGGATCATGATGAGGATGATGATGATGATGATGGCGATGATGACAACAACCACGGCCATGACTTAATATGCATGTAATGTTTAAAATTAAAAACCTAATAAAGTCGGTGCCAAATGACATGAACATCTCTTGTTGCTGTCATGTTGTGTCTTGTCTCTGTCCTTTCCCTTCACCCTGTCTCCCTCTGCTGGTCGTTGTTAGGTTACCTTTTCTCCCCCGCTTTCTCCCAGCTGTTCCTTGTCTCCTCTAACTACCCATTCACCCCGTTTCCCACCTGTTCCCTTTTTCCCTCTGATTAGGTCCCTATATCTCTCTCTGTTTCTGTTCCTGTCCTTGTCGGATTCTTGTTTGTGTTTCATGCCTGAGCCAGACTATCGTCATGTTTGCTGTAACCTTGTCCTGTCCTGTAGGAATCTGCCGGTCTATCTGAGCCTACCTATGTTTGGTTATTAAAGAAGCTCTGTTTAAGTTAGTTCGCTTTTGGGTCCTCATTCACTCACCATAACAGAAGAATCCGACCAAGAATGGACCCAGCGACTTCGGATCCTCTCCACTCAGCCGTCGGGATCCAGGGAGCGATGCTAGGCAGACACGAGCAGGAAGTGTCTGCTGCTCGACATGCCGTTGAGACCCTGGCCACCCAAGTCTCCAACCTCACAGAACAGGTTCACCATCTCCGCCTCGATCCACCGGCCACTTCCAGGGCTTTCGAATCTCCGGAGCCCAGAATCAATAACCCGCCGTGTTACTCTGGGGAGCCCACTGAATGCCGCTCGTTCCTCACCCAGTGTGATATTGTGTTTTCTCTCCAGCCCAACACTTACTCCAGGAGCACTGCTCGTGTCGCCTACGTCATATCTCTCCTTATTGGACGGGCTCGTGAGTGGGGCACGGCAATCTGGGAGGCAAGGGCTGAGTGTACTAACCAGTATCAAGACTTTAAGGAGGAGATGATACGTGTTTTTGATCGATCTGTTTTTGGGGAGGAGGCTTCCAGGGCCCTGTCTTCCCTATGTCAAGGCAATCGATCCATAACAGACTACTCTATTGAGTTTCGCACTCTTGCTGTCTCCAGTGGCTGGAACGAGCCGGCCTTGCTCGCTCGTCTTCTGGAGGGTTTCCGCGCAGAGGTAAAGGATGAGATTCTCTCCCGGGAGGTTCCTTCCAGCGTGGATTCCTTGATTGAACTCGCTATTCGCATTGAGCGACGGGTTGATCTTCGTCACCGAGCTCGTGGAAAGGAGCTCGCGCTCTCCGTCGCCTCCCTCTCCGCATCACTACCATCTTCCTCTGCCGGCTCGGGTGCTGAGCCCATGCAGCTGGGAGGTATCCGCATCTCGACTAAGGAGAGGGAACGGAGAATCACCAACCGCCTCTGTCTCTATTGCGGTTCCGCTGGTCATTTTGTCACTTCATGTCCAGTAAAAGGCCAGAGCTCGTCAGTAAGCGGAGGGCTACTGGTGAGCGCTACTACTCCTGTCTCTCCTTCAAGATCCTGCACTACCTTGTCGGTCCATCTACGCTGGACCGGTTCGTCAGCTTCTTGCAGTGCCTTAATAGACTCTGGGGCGGAGGGCTGTTTTATGGACGAGACCTGGGCTCGGGAACATGACATTCCTCTCAGACAGTTAAAGGAGCCCACGGCCTTGTTCGCCCTGGATGGTAGTCCTCTCCCCAGGATTCAGCGTGAGACGCTACCTTTAACCCTCACTGTTTCTGGTAATCATAGTGAAACCATTTCTTTTTTAATTTTTCGTTCACCTTTTACACCTGTTGTTTTGGGCCATCCCTGTCTAGTTTGCCATAATCCTTCCATTAATTGGTCTAGTAATTCTATCCTCTCCTGGAACGTCTCTTGTCATGTGAAATGTTTAATGTCTGCTATCCCTCCTGTTTCCTCTGTCTCTTCTTCACAGGAGGAGCCTGGTGATTTGACAGGGGTGCCGGAGGAATATCACGATCTGCGCACGGTGTTCAGTCGGTCCAGGGCCACCTCTCTTCCTCCACACCGGTCGTATGATTGTAGTATTGATCTCCTTCCGGGAACCACCCCCCCCCGGGGTAGACTATACTCTCTGTCGGCTCCCGAACGTAAGGCTCTCGAAGATTATTTGTCTGTAGCTCTTGACGCCGGTACCATAGTCCCCTCCTCCTCTCCCGCCGGAGCGGGGTTTTTTTTTGTCAAGAAGAAGGACGGGTCTCTGCGCCCCTGCATAGATTATCGAGGGCTGAATGACATAACAGTGAAGAATCGTTATCCGCTTCCTCTTATGTCTTCAGCCTTCGAGATCCTGCAGGGAGCCAGGTTTTTCACTAAGTTGGACCTTCGTAACGCTTACCATCTCGTGCGCATCAGGGAGGGGGACGAGTGGAAGACGGCGTTTAACACTCCGTTAGGGCACTTTGAATACCGGGTTCTTCCTTTCGGCCTCGCTAACGCTCCAGCTGTCTTTCAGGCATTAGTCAATGATGTCCTGAGAGACATGCTGAACATCTTTGTTTTCGTTTACCTTGACGATATCCTGATTTTTTCACCGTCACTCCAGATTCATGTTCAGCACGTTCGACGTGTCCTCCAGCGCCTTTTAGAGAATTGTCTTTTTGTGAAGGCTGAGAAGTGCACTTTTCATGCCTCCTCCGTCACATTTCTCGGTTCTGTTATTTCCGCTGAAGGCATTAAGATGGATCCCGCTAAGGTCCAAGCTGTCATTGATTGGCCCGTCCCTAAGTCACGCGTCGAGCTGCAGCGCTTTCTCGGCTTTGCGAACTTCTATCGTCGTTTCATCCGTAATTTCGGTCAGGTGGCAGCTCCTCTCACAGCCCTTACTTCTGTCAAGACGTGCTTTAAGTGGTCCGTTTCCGCCCAGGGAGCTTTTGATCTCCTCAAGAATCGTTTTACATCCGCTCCTATCCTTGTTACACCTGACGTCTCTAGACAGTTCGTTGTCGAGGTTGACGCGTCAGAGGTGGGCGTGGGAGCCATCCTTTCTCAGCGCTCCCTCTCTGACGACAAGGTCCACCCATGCGCGTATTTTTCTCATCGCCTGTCGCCGTCGGAACGTAACTATGATGTGGGTAACCGCGAACTGCTCGCCATCCGGTTAGCCCTAGGCGAATGGCGACAGTGGTTGGAGGGGGCGACCGTTCCTTTTGTCGTTTGGACTGACCATAGGAACCTTGAGTACATCCGTTCTGCCAAACGACTTAATGCGCGTCAGGCGCGTTGGGCGCTGTTTTTCGCTCGTTTCGAGTTCGTGATTTCTTATCGTCCGGGCTCTAAGAACACCAAGCCTGATGCTTTGTCTCGTCTCTTCAGTTCTTCAGTAGCCTCCACTGACCCCGAGGGGATTCTCCCTGAGGGGCGTGTTGTCGGGTTGACTGTCTGGGGAATTGAGAGGCAGGTAAAACAAGCGCTCACTCACACTCCGTCGCCGCGCGCTTGTCCTAGGAACCTTCTTTTCGTTCCCGTTCCTACTCGTCTGGCCGTTCTTCAGTGGGCTCACTCTGCCAAGTTAGCCGGCCACCCTGGCGTTCGGGGTACGCTTGCTTCCATTCGCCAGCGTTTTTGGTGGCCCACCCGGGAGCATGACACGCGTCGTTTCGTGGCTGCTTGTTCGGTCTGCGCGCAGACTAAGTCCGGTAACTCTCCTCCTGCCGGCCGTCTCAGGCCGCTTCCTATTCCCTCTCGACCGTGGTCTCACATCGCCTTAGATTTTGTCACCGGACTGCCTTCGTCAGCGGGGAAGACTGTTATTCTTACGGTTGTCGATAGGTTCTCTAAGGCGGCTCATTTCATTCCCCTTGCTAAGCTTCCTTCTGCTAAAGAGACGGCACAAATCATCATCGAGAATGTTTTCAGAATTCATGGCCTTCCGTCAGACGTCGTTTCGGACAGAGGTCCGCAATTCACGTCTCAATTTTGGAGGGAGTTTTGCCGTTTGATTGGGGCTTCCGTCAGTCTCTCTTCCGGCTTTCACCCCCAGTCTAACGGTCAAGCAGAACGGGCCAATCAGACTATTGGTCGCATCTTACGCAGTCTTTCTTTTCGTAACCCTGCGTCTTGGCAGAATACGCCCACAACTCGCTTCCTTCGTCTGCGACCGGGCTATCTCCTTTTCAGAGTAGCCTCGGGTACCAGCCTCCGCTGTTCTCATCTCAGTTCGCCGAGTCCAGCGTCCCCTCCGCTCAGGCTTTTGTCCAACGTTGCGAGCGCACCTGGAAGAGGGTCAGGTCTGCACTTTGCCGTTATAGGACGCAGACTGTGAGGGCTGCTAATAAGCGTAGAACTAAGAGTCCTAGATATTGTTGCGGTCAGAGAGTTTGGCTCTCCACTCAGAACCTTCCCCTTAAGACGGCTTCTCGCAAGTTGACCCCGCGGTTCATTGGTCCGTTCCGTATTTCTCGGGTCATTAATCCTGTCGCAGTTCGACTTCTTCTTCCGCGATACCTTCGTCGCGTCCACCCGGTCTTCCATGTCTCCTGCATCAAGCCCGTCCTTCGCGCCCCCGCTCGTCTTCCCCCCCCCCCCCCATCCTTGTCGAGGGCGCACCCATCTACAGGGTCCGTAGAATTTTGGACATGCGTCCTCGGGGCCGTGGTCACCAGTACCTCGTAGATTGGGAGGGGTACGGTCCTGAGGAGAGGAGTTGGGTTCCCTCTCGGGACGTGCTGGACCGTGCGCTGATCGAGGATTTCCTCCGTTGCCGCCAGGTTTCCTCCTCGAGTGCGCCAGGAGGCGCTCGGTGAGTGGGGGGGTACTGTCATGTTGTGTCTTGTCTCTGTCCTTTCCCTTCACCCTGTCTCCCTCTGCTGGTCGTTGTTAGGTTACCTTTTCTCCCCCGCTTTCTCCCAGCTGTTCCTTGTCTCCTCTAACTACCCATTCACCCCGTTTCCCACCTGTTCCCTTTTTCCCTCTGATTAGGTCCCTATATCTCTCTCTGTTTCTGTTCCTGTCCTTGTCGGATTCTTGTTTGTGTTTCATGCCTGAGCCAGACTATCGTCATGTTTGCTGTAACCTTGTCCTGTCCTGTCGGAATCTGCCGGTCTATCTGAGCCTACCTATGTTTGGTTATTAAAGAAGCTCTGTTTAAGTTAGTTCGCTTTTGGGTCCTCATTCACTCACCATAACAGTTGCATCTCAAGGAGTTTATTCTGACCTGCTGGGCTCTACCTCTGACCTGCTGGGCTCTACCTCTGACCTGCTGGGCTCTACCTCTGACCTGCTGGGCTCTACCTCTGACCTGCTGGGCTCTTCCTCTGACCTGCTGGGCTCTACTTCTGACCTGCTGGAATCTACCTCTGTCTTTCTCCTCCTCTGACCTGCTGGGCTCTTCCTCTGTCTTTCTCCTCCTCTGACCTGCTGGGCTCTTCCTCTGTCTTTCCCCTCCTCTGACTTGCTGGGCTCTTCCTCTGTCTTTCTCCTTCCCTGACCTGCTGGGCTCTTTCTCTGTCTTTCTCCTCCTCTGACCTGCTGGGCTCTACCTCTGTCTTCCTCCTCCTCTGACCTGCTGGGCTCTTCCTCTGTCTTTCTCCTCCTCTGACCTGCTGGGCTCTTCCTCTGTCTTTCTCCTCCTCTGACCTGCTGGGCTCTTCCTCTGTCTTTCTCCTCCTCTGACCTGCTGGGCTCTACCTCTGTCTTCCTCCTACTCTAGTCTTGCTACTGGCTGACTTCCTGCCTGCCTGCCTGACTGCCTGCCTGCCTGCCTGACTGCCTGCCTGCCTGACTGCCTGCCTGACTGCCCGCCGTTCTGCCTGACTGCCTGACTGCCTGACTGCTTGACTGCCCGCCTGTCTGCCTGTCTGCTTGACTGCCCGCCTGTCTGCCTGTCTGCCTGACTGCCCGCCTGTCTGCCTGTCTGCCTGACTGCCCGCCTGTCTGCCTGTCTGCCTGACTGCCCGCCTGTCTGCCAGCCTGACTGCCTGACTGCCTGTCACCAGCAGTTATCTGATGGAAGGCCTGATAGCGATGTTTTCCACCAACTCTTTGATGAGGAGAAGAACAAGAGGGACCTTAATAGAATTGGCATGCAGAGCTGGTAGTGATGCGTCCCTGAGCTGCCTCCTATACGCATATACTGCTCCCGGCACTTCCTCCCAGCAGCTCACTGGCTCTAATTGTTATTAATCTACACCAATTAAAACTGGTGGCTCCCTGTCATTCTCCCCCTCCTTCACCTCCTCCACTTGACAAGCGTGTACATTGTTGACATGCAAGGAGAACTGTTGAGAAACATTTCCCCCTTACAGTGTTCTCCGCTATGCTGCTGTACCTCCCCGGGTCTCTCCACCTTTTTTTTGTGCCTAGTACCATTTGGCATTAGCAGATAAAGATAAGGCTCGTATTTGAATAACTGGGTGCTGGGCTCATATCAAATACATGTATTAGGTTACAGGATTCACTTGATTCATTAAATGTAAAGAAATCGCGGGGGCCACTTTGAATCTTTTCGTCTCATAACATTACCGCAAGCCACAGATCCCTAATTTCAAGAAGAAAAGAGAGGGGCCCTGCTGAGGGCATTTTGTTCTCTCCAACTACTCTGGACAGCCTGGTGCTTCTCCCCCTGAGGGAGATGGAATGTATTCATCTCCATCAATGAGCACAGTAATTATGAATTCAGCACTAATTAGTATATATACTACTTTCCTTGCATATTTGATTTCCACTGTGAGATGGTAATAAGGGAAACGCCCATTTTTTTTGTCCTATCTCATGAAGATTCCAGGATGTTAAAGGGGGAGGGCAGATGGTGCAGGGAGACAGGGGGAGACAGGGGGAGGGGGGGGGGGGGGGGGGGTGCATTAAGTATATAAAACATTTAGAAAAAAATAAACTTTACAGATAATTGGTCTGGTTACTGAGGGGATAAAACAACACTCTTACCTTGCAGTTAACATCCTGCTGCCTTAAATACGCCTTTTAGGGACACAGCTGCTTTCACGCTGAAAGCTTCAGCGCCGATGGAATTTCTGTCCCTATTTTATATTTGATCAAAATAACTATGTTGTGTTCTGAAAGGACTCGGTTGTAGACCGTTTAAATAGTTCATTTCTTGCTACTGTAGTTAATTGTACCATGTTTTGGTACTGTAATTAATTGCACCATGATGTTTTGCTACTGTAGTTAATTGCACCATGATGTTTTGCTACTGTAATTAATTGCACCATGATGTTTTGCTACTGTAATTAATTTCACCATGATGTTTTGCTACTGTAGTTAATTGCACCATGATGTTTTGCTACTGTAATTAATTGCACCATGATGTTTTGCTACTGTAATTAATTGCACCATGATGTTTTGCTACTGTAATTAATTGCACCATGATGTTTTGTTACTGTAATTAATAGCACCGTGATGTTTTGTTACTGTAGTTAATTGCACCATGAGGTTTTGCTACTGTAATTAATTGCACCATGATGTTTTGTTACTGTAGTTAATTGCACCATGAGGTTTTGCTACTGTAATTAACTGCATCATGATGTTTTGTTACTGTAGTTAATTGCACCATGATGTTTTGTTACTGTAGTTAATTGCACCATGAGGTTTTGCTACTGTAATTAATTGCACCATGATGTTTTGCTACTGTAATTAATTGCACCATGATGTTTTGTTACTGTAATTAATTGCACCATGATGTTTTGCTACTGTAACTAATTGCACCATGATGTTTTGCTACTGTAATTAATTGCACCATGATGTTTTGCTACTGTAATTAATTGCACCATGATGTTTTGTTACTGTAATTAATTGCACCATGATGTTTTGTTACTGTAATTAATTGCACCATGATGTTTTGTTACTGTAATTAATTGCACCATGATGTTTTGTTACTGTAGTTAATTGCACCATGATGTTTTGCTACTGTAACTAATTGCACCATGATGTTTTGCTACTGTAATTAATTGCACCATGATGTTTTGCTACTGTAATTAATTGCACCATGATGTTTTGTTACTGTAGTTAATTGCACCATGATGTTTTGACAAAATAATCTTTCGGAGAGTCTGGGAGTTAAACAGAAGATTTGAACCTATTTAATCTACTTCATATCATGTGCTTCTCACCAATACACAGGCCTTCAGCTACAATTGGTCAAATCTAAACTTGAATTGAAAATAACGATGATAACAATAAAATAAAACAAATCCAAGTTAGACCTAAAGGTTACATTTAGTCATTCTCATAACTGAATTCAGTGGAACAAGGGCATTTCTCCTCACAGGAAATTGTCAATAAAATATGTCAGGATATCCTATTCACAGTTTTCTCCATTCGTCCACATATGGCCTATGAACGTAGCCACACAGGGAAACATTGAAATGCTTAGTTTTTTTTAATACTTCTGTTTTACAGAAATCCAGAGTATATTTTGATTACTACTACCTTCCTTTCGGCTATAGTTAAGGACGTCCAATCATTTATCTCTCACTCAGCAGAGAGTACTTCAATGTGAGCCTGAAAATAATCCTAATAGCTGACTATATATACACGTCTGTTATATTTGCACTACCTTAGGTTCTGGGTGTATGGGATGTGAGTTTTTTGTCTAGGATTAGAAGCCCACCTGTTATATTTGCATTACCTTAGGTTCTGGGTGTATGGGATGTGAGTTGTTTGTCTAGGATTAGAAGCCCACCTGTTATATTTGCATTACCTTAGGTTCTGGGTGTATGGGATGTGAGTTGTTTGTCTAGGATTAGAAGCCCACCTGTTATATATGCATTACCTTAGGTTCTGGGTGTATGGGATGTGAGTTGTTTGTCTAGGATTAGAAGCCCACCTGTTATATTTGCACTACCTTAGGTTCTGGGTGTATGGGATGTGAGTTGTTTGTCTAGGATTAGAAGCCCACCTGTTATATTTGCATTACCTTAGGTTCTGGGTGTATGGGATGTGAGTTGTTTGTCTAGGATTAGAAGCCCACCTGTTATATTTGCATTACCTTAGGTTCTGGGTGTATGGGATGTGAGTTGTTTGTCTAGGATTAGAAGCCCACCTGTTATATATGCATTACCTTAGGTTCTGGGTGTATGGGATGTGAGTTGTTTGTCTAGGTGGTAGGGTCACGGCACAGAGAGTCATTAGTGAGAACACACCATTTACAGAGCTCAGATTATAAGCCCACCTGCCCAATAAAAAAAGTCCAACGATATGAGGAGGTTTGTAACGGTTTTCCTCCTCTTCTGAGGAAGAGTAGGAAAGATCGGACCAATGCGCCGTGTGGTAAGCGTCCATATTTTAATGAAATAATCGAACACTGAATACAAAAGAAGAAGATAAGTGAATGAAAACCGAAACAGTTCTGTATGGTAAAACACAGACACAGAAAACAACTACCCACAACCCACAGTGGGAAAACAGGCTGCCTAAGTATGATTCTCAATCAGAGACAACGATAGACAGCTGCCTCTGATTGGGAACCATACCAGGCCAAAACACATAGAACTAGAAAACATAGAACAAGCACATAGAATACCCACCCCAACTCACGCCCCGACCACACTAACACAGAGACATAAAAAAGGAACTAAGGTCAGAGCGTGACAAGGTTGATATTTTCCCTCACCTTCTTTTTCCTTCTTTTTTCTCTCAGGTCATTATTGCTGCCATGTGAATATGTTCAAGTGCTGCCTTCACATCCACGTGTTTTGATACGAAGTCAAATAATAACCTACCGTCCCATTCAGCTATACGTCTACATGTGTTCTGATTCTGGAAAGAAATTAGAAAAGAAGAACTTTTCCAGCCGCCCCCATTTCCACCAATGAGTTCTGTCAACTGACCCCTGACCCCCGCCCCATTTCCACCAATGAGTTCTGTCAAGTGACCCCTGACCCCCGCCCCATTTCCACCAATGAGTTCTGTCAAGTGACCCCTGACCCCCGCCCCATTTCCACCAATGAGTTCTGTCAAGTGACCCCTGACCCCCGCCCCATTTCCACCAATGAGTTCTGTCAAGTGACCCCTGACCCCCGCCCCATTTCCACCAATGAGTTCTGTCAAGTGACCCCTGACCCCCGCCCCATTTCCACCAATGAGTTCTGTCAAGTGACCCCTGACCCCCGCCCTATTTCCACCAATGAGTTCTGCCAACTGACCCCTGACCCCTGACCCATTTCCACCAATGAGTTCTGTCAAGTGACCCCTGACCCCCGCCCCATTTCCACCAATGAGTTCTGCCAACTGACCCCTGACCCCCGCCCCATTTCCACAAATGAGTTCTGTCAAGTGACCCCTGACCCCTGCCCCATTTCCACCAATGAGTAATGTTAACTGACCCCTGACCCCCGCCCCATTTCCACCAATGAGTAATGTCAACTGACCTCTGACCCTCGCCCTATTTCCACCAATGAGTAATGTCAACTGACCCCTGACCCCCGCCCCATTTCCACCAATGAGTAATGTCAACTGACCCCCCCCACCCCCATTCGATGGGCTACAGCCAACGCATGGTGATGCTGAGTTCCTGTAGAAGGTTCCCAGATCAACATTAATTTCCAAATCACCTGGGGTTGTGATGTGAGAGACAGCTCAAGGATCCCTGTATTCCCACACATCATTAGTCAAGCCAGACGTTATCATCATGTCATACTGCTAGCTCATAAATTACGTGCCCTAGAAAGACAAGTTCGTTCTATATCGATTTATTGATGTATTTCTTTGTTATGCTCCAGCTAACATACCAGACCAGACCCAGGTGATGTTTTGGTGGTTTATACATTCTGGAGGTCCAATTTAGTTACGCTCTGTTAATAAATCACACGAGGATCTGGGCCTTACAATAAAACATGAGACCAGGTGCAGAGAGAGGGTTACAGGACTAAGATATATACTTTTGATTGACATGGACTTAAACACGGTGTCATAACAGAATAGGAATGGGAGTCTATTCACTGCTGTCCCCTCCATTGTCAGGATGGTTGGGCAACGGTGCAGGGTAGTGGGTCGGAACTGAAAACCAGAGGCAACGATGCAGGGTAGTGGGTCGGAACTGAAAACCAGAGGCAACGATGCAGGGAAGTGGGTCGGAACTGAAAACCAGAGGCAACGATGTAGGGTAGTGGGTCGGAACTGAAAACCAGAGGCAACGATGCAGGGTAGTGGGTCGGAACTGAAAACCAGAGGCAACGGTGCAGGGTAGTGGGTCGGAACTGAAAACCAGAGGCAACGATGCAGGGTAGTGGGCCAGAACTGAAATCCAGAGGCAACAGTGGAACTGAAGAAAACTTGCCTTCATTTGTGTTGTTGCAGCTATTTTGACCATATTTTGTACCTCTCTCAGTTCCAGCTATTCTGTACATCAGCTATATACTAATTCTATTGTTCCTGTTGTTATGATGTGGTTGGGTGTGTCAGCACATATTTTTTTTTCTTCTGACATGGGATGCTATCACTGTGGGCCGGAGGGTAGAGAGACTGGAGGAGAGAAGATGCTGGTGTCTGGGGGATGTGAGAGCTATGGCGTGTCTCTCCGCGCCTATTACACACTATAAACCTATCAGGAAATGACTACGGCGCTAGCTGCAGAGATTATAAACCAGATCAGGAAATTACTTTGGCGCTAGCTGCAGAGATTATAAACCAGATCAGGAAATGACTTTGGCGCTAGCTGCAGAGACTATAAACCAGATCAGGAAATGACTACAGCGCTAGCTGCAGAGATTATAAACCAGATCAGGAAATGACTACAGCGCTAGCTGCAGAGATTATAAACCAGATCAGGAAATGACTACAGCGCTAGCTGCAGAGATTATAAACCTACCAGGAAATGACTACAGCGCTAGCTGCAGAGAATATTAACCAGATCAGCAAAAAGACAACAGCGCTAGCTGCAGAGATTATAAACCAGATCAGGAAATGACTACAGCGCTAGCTGCAGAGATTATAAACCTACCAGGAAATGACTACAGTGCTAGCTGCAGAGAATATAAACCAGATCAGGAAATGACTACAGCGCTAGCTGCAGAGAATATAAACCAGATCAGGAAATGACTACAGCGCTAGCTGCAGAGAATATAAACCAGATCAGGAAATGACTACAGTACTAGCTGCAGAGAATATAAACCAGATCAGGAAATGACTACAGCGCTAGCTGCAGAGAATATAAACCAGATCAGGAAATGACTACAGCGCTAGCTGCAGAGAATATAAACCAGATCAGGAAATGACTACAGCGCTAGCTGCAGAGATTATAAACCAGATCAGGAAATGACTACAGCGCTAGCTGCAGAGAATATAAACCAGATCAGGAAATGACTACAGCGCTAGCTGCAGAGATTATAAACCAGATCAGGAAATGACTACAGCGCTAGCTGCAGAGAATATAAACCAGATCAGGAAATGACTACAGCGCTAGTTGCAGAGATTATAAACCTACCAGGAAATGACTACAGCGCTAGCTGCAGAGATTATAAACCAGATCAGGAAATGACTACAGCGCTAGCTGCAGAGAATATAAACCAGATCAGGAAATGACTACAGCGCTAGCTGCAGAGAATATAAACTAGATCAGGAAATGACTACAGCGCTAGCTGCAGAGAATATAAACTAGATCAGGAAATGACTACAGCGCTAGCTGCAGAGAATATAAACTAGATCAGGAAATGACTACAGCGCTAGCTGCAGAGAATATAAACTAGATCAGGAAATGACTACAGCGCTAGCTGCAGAGATTATAAACCAGATCAGGAAATGACTACAGTGTTAGCTGCAGAAACTATTCTATTCTGAGTGGGAAACCAGAGTCTTTGGTAGCGCTCTGCCTCCACGTTAACCCAAGGCACCGATACCTGCTTCTTGCTTTTAGACTGAGCCAGAACCAGTCACCGAGTCTGTAATGCTGTGATGTAACACTCTGAGGATTTCGTCTGTGTAGGGAGATGTTGACAGTCATCTTGTCTGGCATGCTGTTAGGCAAATGTATGAGAGTGGATAATGGCATGTCTATAAAGTGTGTGGGTGGGAAGGAAGTGTGTGTGTGTGTGTGTGTGTGTGTGTGTGTGTGTGTGTGTGTGTGTGTGTGTGTGTGTGTGTGTGTGTGTGTGTGTGTGTGTGTGTGTTTGTGTGTGTGAAGCGAGTACACAGTGCTTTCAGGAAGTATTCACACTCCTTGACTTTTTCCTGATTTTGTTGTGTTACAAAGTAAGATTAACATGAATTGAATTGTCTTTTTTTCCCCCAACAATCTACAGAAAACACTCTGTTATGTCAAAGTGGTAAAACACAAATAAAATGTTATTTAAGTGTATTTTTAAGTATATAAATAAAACATGTATATATCTTGATTGGATAAGTATTCAACCCCCTCAGTCAATACATGTTAGAATCACATTTGGCAGTGATTACAGTCTTCCTGGGTACATCTCTAAGAGCTTTGCACACCTGGATGTTACAAAAATTTGAAATTTTTCTCCCAAAAAATAATCAAGCTTTGTGAAGTTGGTTGTCGATCATTGCTAGAAAGCCTTGTTCAAGTCTTGTCATATATTTTCAAGCCAGTGCAAGTCAAAACTGTATCTCGGCCAATCAGGAACATTCACTCTTCTCGGTAAGCAACTCTCGGTAAGCAACTGTATATTTGGCCTTGTGTTTGAGGTTATTGTCCTGCTGAAAGGTGAATTTGTCTCCCAGTGTCCGTTATAAACCAGACTGAACCAGGTTTTCCTCTAGGATTTTGTCTGTGCTTAACTCTATTCCGTTTATTTGTATCCCCCCCCCCAAAAAAAACTCCCTAGTCCTTGCTTATGACATTTGTTGGATTTGCCCCAAACATAATGCTTTGTATTAATTTAGTTCTTTGCAAATAGGCAGCAGTTTTTTTATAGTGTTATTTTTTACAGGCTTCTGTCAACTAGGTTAGTATTGTGGAGTAACTACAATGTTGTTGATCAATCCTCAGTTATCTCCTATCACAGTCATTAAACTCTGTAACTATTTTAAAGTCGCAATTGGCCTCATGGTGAAATGCCCGAGCAGGTTTCCTTCCTCTCCGGCAACTGAGTTAAGAAGGATGTCTGTATCTTTTGTAGTGACTGGGTGTATTGATTCAACCATCCAAAGTGTAATGAATAACTTCGCTGTGCTCATAGGGATATTCAAGGTCTTATTATTATTTTTTTAAACCCTAGTACAGTACTTTGCAAACTACTGAAACACCTCTAACACTAATCATGGTTACGAGTTCATACAACTTATTATGTGACTTGTTAAAGCACATTTTTACTCCTGATCTTACTTAGGAAACCATATCAAAAAGGGGTTGAATACTTATTGACTCGAGACATTTCAACCTGTCATTATATATTTTAATTTGTAAATATAAAAAAAAAAACACATTCTCTTTGACATTTATGGAGGTGTGTTGCGTGTAGATCAGTGACACAATATCTCCCCTTATAATCCATGTTACATTTCATACTGTAACAAAATGTGGAAAAAGTCAAGGGGTGTGAATACTTTTTAAAAGGCTCTGTACTATTGTGTGAGTGTGTGTCCTCAATGTATTACTACTACAAGTCTATCTGTCATGATGGTGGGTGTAGCTGGTGCATGGAAGTCAGGCGCAGGAGAGCAGAGACGAACGGACAAAGCACTTTACTGAGGCAATCATAATACAGAACGAAACCGCGTCACCAAAACAAAATGCCCAAAGAGCAAGTGAGGCAGCGAAAGTACAAAAACCCAAACAAAGTACCAGCTGTCCACAAAGCACCGGTACAAAACAAAAACCCGGCGCAAACCAGCCGGTTGCCAACCTCGACTATAAACCCCCACACAGACATGGAGGGAACAGAGTGTTAAATACACATGACAATTACTAGGAGATGTAAAACCAGGTGTGCAGGAAGACAAGACAAAACAAATGGAAAATGAAATAGTGGATCTGCGATGGCTAGAAGACCGCCGAAAGCCGCCCAAAACAAGAAGTGGAACCGACTGAGGAGGAAGTCGTCTTAAAACTGTATGGAAGTGCAGCTGCGGTTCATGAAAGTCTCTCCCTTCCCAAATGAGTTAAAGTATTTGACCATTGAATGTAACAGAATTTAACCGTAGCAGCCTCTCCAGTCTGAGTTTGTCTCACAGCTTTGGGGTAGTCTCCTTTCTCCTTTGATAATTGCCTGTTTCACAGCCTGACCTCCAAATGTATTTCAACAGCAGTGATGAAGGTTGGTCTGTACTGTATTCCCCATGTATTTCACTAATGCAGATGTTCAGACATTCTGCCAAGAAACAGGGAGGCCTGCCTTTCTCTCTTTCCCTCTCTCTTTCCCTCTCTCTTTCCCTCTCTCTTTCCCTCTCTCTCTCTCTCTCTCTCTCTCTCTCTCTCTCTCTCTCTCTCTCTCTCTCTCTCTCTCTCTCTCTCTCTCTCTCTCTCTCTCTCTCTTTGTCTCTCACTGTCTCTCTCTCTCTTCGTCTCTCTCTCTCTGTCTCTCTCTGTCTCTGACTCTCTCGCTGTCTCTCTTTGTCTCTCTCTCTCTGTCTCTCTCTCTGTCTCTCCCTTTGTCTCTTTCTCTCTGTCTCTCTCTGAATCTCTCTCTGTCTCTCTCTTTGTCACTCTCTTTGT
The DNA here is from genome assembly GCF_057628025.1 of Oncorhynchus mykiss. Taxonomy (NCBI): domain Eukaryota; kingdom Metazoa; phylum Chordata; class Actinopteri; order Salmoniformes; family Salmonidae; genus Oncorhynchus; species Oncorhynchus mykiss. The sequence goes on from NW_028322102.1 coordinate 442,730, forward strand.
CTCTCTCTTTGTCTCTCTCTCTCAGTCTCTGACTCTCTCACTGTCTCTCTCTTTGTCTCTCTCTCTCTCTGTCTCTGACTCTCTCACTGTCTCTCTCTCTCTCTCTCTCTCTCTCTCTCTCTCTTTGTCTCTGACTCTCTCACTGTCTCTCTCTTTGTCTCTCTATTTGTCTCTCTCTTTGACTCTCTGTCAGTCTCTCTCAGTCCCAGGGCATCTTAACACTCAGCATCAGACACTGTGAATTTTTTTCTTCCTGTAAAATCAGCCTCAGATACACAGAGCTTTGGCTCAATCTAAGGTCAAATTAAAATACATGATCTTTCTGGCCTGATAGGAACAACTGTCCTGAAACATTGGCAATTATGAATTGTTTTGATGACTTGTATACATTTAAGAAACAGAGTCCTACCCACAAACACGGAATACTCAAAAAAGTAAATGTTTCCTCTTTAAAAGTGGACTCCTCATTGCCTCCTTATCTATCTATAGAGTCCTACTCTTCCTCCATCCTGTATGGAACCGGCTCCTCCATTGCTTATCAATGCTGAGTTCAGCTGGCTGGCCCCTGCGCCCCCCTGTGTTCTTTAAACACTTCTCCTCCATATTCTCCCAGCAGGCCTTGCTGTCAACCCCTCAGCCTCTCTCTGTCTCCCCGTCCCTTAACATACCCTCTACCCATCTCCTCATCCCGAGCCAATCTCCCCCAATCAGAAAATACTCCTTCTGCTAAGAGCAGAGTAAGTGGATCTCCCAAATGGCATTCTATTCCCGATACAGTGCACTACTTTTTTTTTTCATAAGAGCCCTAACGGACCCTGGTCAAAAGTTGTGCACTACACAGGAAATAGGTTGCCATTTGGGATGTACCCCTAAAACAGAGACCCCAGTCCATCACTTTCACCTTTCTTGCGCGATAATGTGCTGCAACATTCGGAGAATAAATTGAACTGATCTGGCTGATCGTATGGAGGGAGAATAACTGATCTGGCTGATCGTATGGAGGGCTGATCGTATGGAGGGAGTATAACTGATCTGGCTGATCGTATGGAGGGAGTATAACTGATCTGGCTGATCGTATGGAGGGCTGATCGTATGGAGGGAGTATAACTGATCTGGCTGATCGTATGGAGGGAGTATAACTGATCTGGCTGATCGTATGGAGGGCTGATCGTATGGAGGGAGTTTAACTGATCTGGCTGATCGTATGGAGGGAGAATAACTGATCTGGCTGATCGTATGGAGGGAGTATAACTGATCTGGCTGATCGTATGGAGGGAGTATAACTGATCTGGCTGATCGTATGGAGGGAGTGTAACTGATCTGACTGATCATATGGAGGGAGTATAGCTGATCTGGCTGATCGTATAGAGGGAGTATTACTGATCTGGCTGATCGTATGAAGAGAGTGTAACTGGGTAGTGGTGGCAGTGAATTAACTTCAACAAAGCAAGGACCACCATGGGTCCTGGTCTAAAGTAGGGCACTTCGTAGGTAATATGATGTTATTAGGGACATGGGTCCTGGTCTAAAGTAGTGCACTATGTAGGTAATATGATGTCATTAGGGACATGGGCCCCGGTCTAAAGTAGGGCACTTCGTAGGTAATATGATGTTATTAGGGACATGGGCCCTGGTCTAAAGTAGTGCACTTCGTAGTGAATATGATGTCATTTGGGACATGGGCCCCGGTCTAAAGTAGGGCACTTCGTAGGGAATATGATGTCATTAGGGACTCATCCTTGCTGTTGGTAATTAGTTTTTAACTAGATCCCCTTTATATTCCACAGTTTCTCTCTGTTAGGAGCTGAACGTACAGGAGCAGCCCTGACGGCTCTAGTATTACATTGATTCAATATTTACTGGTCAAAGGGAGGATTCACCTGACACTTTTTAATATTAATGAGTGGAAGTCGTCTGTTTGGATAGTGGTTCCTGTATCGAACTGTTTGCACAGCTATTTAGTCGTCAGTCCTGACGTCCTGGCTCTTACCCTAAACCCCCTCCGTGAACCCCCTCCCTGTAAAGACATGAGCAGAATATCTAGTGTTTGATGGTAACTGTGACCACACACACACACACACACACACACACACACAGACAGACACACACACAGAAGCATGATGCCCATAGTGGGTCCAGGGGCAGGGCGTGGGCCCAAGGGCAGGGCGTGGGCCCAGGGGCAGGGCGTGGGCCCTGGGGCAGGGCGTGGGCCCAAGGGCAGGGCGTGGGCCCTGGGGCAGGGCGTGGGTCCAGGGGCAGGGCGTGGGCCCTGGGGCAGGGCGTGGGCCCTGGGGCAGGGCCCAGGGACAGGGCGTGGGCCCTGGGGCAGGGCGTGGGCCAAGGGGCAGGGCGTGGGCCCTGGGTCAGGGCGTGGGCCCAAGGGCAGGGCGTGGGCCCAGGGGCAGGGCGTGGGCCCTGGGGCAGGGCGTGGGCCCAAGGGCAGGGTGTGGGCCCTGGGGCAGGGCGTGGGCCCAGGGGCAGGACATATTAGCCAACTAGAAATGGTATGAAGTTGTCTTTAGCTAGACTATAAAGGTTCCCAATGTCCCAACCTCGTCACTATCTACCAGTAAGACCTTTCAGGATATCGAGAAGCTATCTAGTCTGACTGTCTTAGCTGGCATACTTATTGGCAAGGTTGGCACACGTTAGAAAAGCAAGGAATTACTACATTACTATTACTATGATAATGTACCGAATAATACTCACAATCCTTTCAACGTTTTACCCAGAATGTCGTGGTTGTCAGAACGGTCGGACCAAGAGAATGTTCGCATAAAGAGAATGGTCACACCAAGAGAATGGTCGGACCAAGAGAATGGTCGGACCAAGAGAATGGTCGCACCAAGAGAATGGTCACACCAAGAGAATGGTCGGATCAAGAGAATGGTCGCACCAAGAGAATGGTCGGACCAAGAGAATGGTCGCACCAAGAGAATGGTCGCACCAAGAGAATGGTCGCACCAAGAGAATGGTCGCACCAAGAGAATGGTCACACCAAGAGAATGGTCGGACCAAGAGAATGGTCGGACCAAGAGAATGGTCGCACCAAGAGAATGGTCGCACCAAGAGAATGGTCGGACCAGATGCCGCGTGGGGTTAATCATATTTATTCATGATAACCAGCAACAAAACAAGAAAGAGAAAACCAACGTACAGCCTTATAGGGCTCGACACGCAACAATACAAAACCAAGATCCCACAAACAACAGGTGGGAAAAAAAAGGCTGCCTAAATATGATCCCCAGTCAGAGTCAGAGACAACGATAGACAGCTGCCTCTGATTGGGAACCATACCAGGCCAACATAGAAATACAAAACTAGACTACCCACCCTAGTCACACCCCGACCGAACCAACATAGAGAATAAAAAGCCTCTCTAAGGTCAGGGAGTGACACAGGAGCTGTGCAGAGAAGTATATTTAGTTCTTAAAAAAAAAAAAAAACACCAGTCAGGTGGATACAGAGAGCTCACGAGGTCAATTACCTCAATTACCTGGTTCCCCTGCACATCGACTCAGTACTTTTACTTCCTGTATATAGCCATGTTATTACCTGGTTCCTCTGCACATCAACTCAGTACTTTTACTTCCTGTATATAGCCATGTTATCACCTGGTACATCCTGTATATAACCATGTTATTACCTGGTACTTCCTGTATATAGCCATGTTATTACCTGGTTCCCCTGCACATTGACTCAGTACTTTTAATTCCTGCATATAACCATGTTATTACCTGGTACTTCCTGTACATAGCCATGTTATTACCTGGTACTTCCTGTCAATAGCCATGTTATTTATACTTTTTATTTTATTCGTCATTCACTGTGTATTTATTTCTCAAGTCACTATTACATTTCATTGATATGAGTTGACCTTTAACTCTGCATTGTTGGAAAGGGACCCGTAAGTCAGCATTTCACTGTCAGTCTGCACCTTGTTCTTTATGAAGCATGTGACTAATCATATTTCTTTTGAGGAGGTTTGCTTAGATATGCAGAATAATAAACATATTTTTGACCTAGTATTATCCATATTAATTATGGCTCTAGTTTGCAGGAAAAAGCTGTTTCAGGTGTTTGAAAAAGGGCCACCCTCCTCAGGACCCCACCCCCCAAAGCACCACCTCCTAGGACCACCCTCCCCTCAGAACCCACCCCTCAGGACCACCCCCCTCAGGACCCCACCCCCCTCAGGACCACCCCCCTCTGGACTCTGCTCCAATCGGAACACCCCCCTCAGGACCCCACCCCCCTTAGGACCACCCCCGTCTGCACTCCGCCTCCAACGGAACACCCCCCCCTCAGGACCCCACCCCCCTTAGGACCACCCCCCTCTGGACTCCGCCTCCATCGGAACACCCCCCCCCTCAGGACCCCACCCCCCTTTGAACCACTCCCACAAAGCAATCCTCACTCACTTTGTGCCCCCTCAGATGTTTGGAGTGCATGACGCCACTGCAAACACACCCCCAGTCAAAACCACTCACTGGATGAATACTTTATATTCAACTACATTTATTTATTTATTTGTATATCTGAAAGCTTTGCAAACAAGTGTGAGAGTCTCTGAAATATCCTTATTACAAGGCTTTCCACACCATTGTCCGAGTTCTACAAAGGAACCTTTAACATCCAGTGGGAAAACAGCCCTTTTCCCCTTTAAAATGGAGCTAATCTCTTGTTCCAATTCAGCCTCGGAGATCAGTGTCCTGTAAATAACTTCTAAAATAAATCATACATGTAAAAAAAAAAAAAAATGAAAAGAAAGGGGCCTAAAGGATTTACCATTGTTAATCTTTCAGTAGAGTAGATATCTGGGCTCTCTAGTCTCTCTCTTTGTTGACAGAAGAGGGCTCTATTGTTGCGGCTCCAGTGGCTCAGAAGCTGGTCCCTTTTGAAGAGGCCTGCTATCGGCGCTCTGCATGCCTGCCACCCTCACCCTGCACTGGGAAGATAGGCTGCCTGGCCACAGTGGCGGCTGAAGAAGATTGAATTTGAGTGTCACTTCTTCTTCCCCCAGCATATACAGGCAGGGCTGAGCTCTGTGTAAGGGGAGGTGGAAGATACAGGCAGGGCTGAGCTCTGTGTAAGGGTAGGTTGAAGATACAGGCAGGGCTGAGCTCTGTGTAAGGGGAGGTGGAAGATACAGTCAGGGCTGAGCTCTGTGTAAGGGTAGGTTGAAGATACAGGCAGGGCTGAGCTCTGTGTAAGGGTAGGTGAAAGATACAGGCAGGGCTGAGCTCTGTGTAAGGGGAGGTTGAAGATACAGGCAGGGCTGAGCTCTGTGTAAGGACAGGTTGAAGATGCTCGCAGGGCTGAGCTCTGTGTAAGGGAAGGTTGAAGATACAGTCAGGGCTGAGCTCTGTGTAAGGGTAGGTTGAAGATACAGGCAGGGCTGAGCTCTGTGTAAGGGTAGGTGAAAGATACAGGCAGGGCTGAGCTCTGTGTAAGGGGAGGTTGAAGATACAGGCAGGGCTGAGCTCTGTGTAAGGACAGGTTGAAGATGCTCACAGGGCTGAGCTCTGTGTAAGGGAAGGTTGAAGATACAGGCAGGGCTGAGCTCTGTGTAAAGGGAGGTGGAAGATACAGGCAGGGCTGAGCTCTGTGTAAGGAGAGGTTGAAGATACAGGCTGGGCTGAACTCTGTGTAAAGGGAGGTGGAAGTGCGAGGGTAGTGAGCCACTGATGACAACGCCCCGGCTCGGTGCTACGCCGCTACGCGCCTCATCTCTCCTCGCTCTTATTTGACTTTGCCTGAGTCCCAAATGACATCATGTTCCCTACGTAGTACACTACTCTTGACCAGGACCCAGGTTAAAAGGAGTGCACTAAATAGGGAATAGGGTGCCGTTTGGGAATCAGACTTTTGTGTGCTTGGCTGATTTGACTATGACAGGCTGAATACTGAGGGGAGAATTAATGTGTTAAGCAGACATCAGAGGCTGTCTAATGTTTAATGCAACAGCTCAGAGCATGGAAGAACTGATAATGACTACAAACAGGGCAACATCTTATTTGTCGTGTTTTTATTAGGATGACTAAGAAGATACTTGACATCAAGAGCTCTTACTTCACCCCTTTTCATTCTCCCCGACCCCCTTTAAATGTCCGACCTACTGCTGTCCTCCTGCCTTTTGGAGGAAGACAACGAGAAAATAAAATCTGACTGTTAGAGGGGGGTTAAGCATCCTGTCATCTGGAAACAAACAGGTCTGGGCATGTCACACAGGTCCCCTCTGTGTTGTGAATGGGTGTTAGCTGTATGCTAGAGTCACAGTGAAGGAAGGACTCATTAGCTAGGATAATGATGTACAGATAGGAGAGAGTCACGACCCTGCTGGATGGAACATTTACTAGGACAGAGTCACGACCCTGCTGGATGGAACATTTACTAGGACAGAGTCATGACCCTGCTGGATGGAACATTTACTAGAACAGAGTCACGACCCTGCTGGATGGAACATTTACTAGGACAGAGTCATCACTCAGCAGGCTAGAACATTTACTAGGACAGAGTCATGACCCTGCTGGATGGAACATTTACTAGGACAGAGTCATCACTCAGCAGGCTAGAACATTTACTAGGACAGAGTCATGACCCTGCTGGATGGAACATTTACTAGGACAGAGTCACGACCCTGCTGGCTAGACCATTTACTAGGACAGAGTCACGACCCTGCTGGCTAGACCATTTACTAGGACAGAGTCACGACCCTGCTGGCTAGACCATTTACTAGGACAGAGTCACGACCTTGCTGGCTAGAACATTTACTAGAACAGAGTCATGACCCTGCTGGCTAGAACATTTACTAGGACAGAGTCACGACCCTGCTGGCTAGACCATTTACTAGGACAGAGTCACGACCCTGCTGGATGGAACAGTTACTAGGACAGAGTCATGACCCTGCTGGATGGAACATTTACTAGGACAGAGTCACGACCCTGCTGGCTAGACCATTTACTAGGACAGAGTCACGACCCTGCTGGATGGAACATTTACTAGGACAGAGTCACGACCCTGCTGGATGGAACATTTACTAGAACAGAGTCATGACTCAGCAGGCTAGAACATTTACTAGGACAGTCATGACCCTGCTGGATGGAACATTTACTAGAACAGAGTCATGACCCTGCTGGCTAGAACATTTACTAGGACAGAGTCACGACCCTGCTGGATGGAACATTTACTAGGACAGAGTCATGACTCAGCAGGCTAGAACATTTACTAGGACAGAGTAACGACCCTGCTGGATGGAACATTTACTAGAACAGAGTCATGACCCTGCTGGCTAGAACATTTACTAGAACAGAGTCATGACTCAGCAGGCTAGAACATTTACTAGGACAGAGTAACGACCCTGCTGGATGGAACATTTACTAGGACAGAGTCACGACCCTGCTGGCTAGAACATTTACTAGAACAGAGTCATGACTCAGCAGGCTAGAACATTTACTAGGACAGAGTCATGACTCAGCAGGCTAGAACATTTACTAGGACAGAGTCACGACCCTGCTGGATGGAACATTTACTAGGACAGAGTCACGACCCTGCTGGATGGAACATGTACTAGGACAGAGTCATGACCCTGCTGGATGGAACAGTTACTAGGACAGAGTCATGACCCTGCTGGCTAGAACATTTACTAGGACAGAGTCACGACCCTGCTGGATGGAACATTTACTAGGACAGAGTCATGACCCTGCTGGATGGAACATTTACTAGGACAGAGTCATGACCCTGCTGGATGGAACATTTACTAGGACAGAGTCACGACCCTGCTGGATGGAACATTTACTAGGACAGAGTCATGACCCTGCTGGCTAGAACATTTACTAGAACAGAGTCACAACCCTGCTGGATGGAACATTTACTAGGACAGAGTCATGACCCTGCTGGATGGAACATTTAATATGGCATCTTGAGAAGGTAGTGATCCATGCCAGACAGTTTTGGCTCTCACTAAGTGACTGGCGACTAGCTGCTGCAGTGGTAGGGGACAGGAGGACAGACATGGGGTGTCTGACTGTTGCAGTCGTAGGGGACAGGACGACAGACATGGGGTGTCTGACTGTTGCAGTGGTAGGGGACAGGAGGACAGACATGGGGTGTCTGACTGTTGCAGTGGTAGGGGACAGGAGGACAGACATGGGGTGTCTGACTGTTGCAGTGGTAGGGGACAGACATGGGGTGTCTGACTGTTGCAGTGGTAGGGGACAGGAGGACAGACATGAGGTGTCTGACTGTTGCAGTGGTAGGGGACAGGAGGACAGACATGGGGTGTCTGACTGTTGCAGTGGTAGGGGACAGGAGGACAGACATGGGGTGTCTGACTGTTGCAGTGGTAGGGGACAGGAGGACAGACATGGGGTGTCTGACTGTTGCAGTGGTAGGGGACAGGAGGACAGACATGGGGTGTCTGACTGTTGCAGTGGTAGGGGACAGGAGGACAGACATGGGGTGTCTGACTGTTGCAGTGGTAGGGGACAGGAGGACAGACATGGTGTGTCTGACTGTTGCAGTGGTAGGGGACAGGAGGACAGACATGGGGTGTCTGACTGTTGCAGTGTGAGGGGACAGGAGGACAGACATGGGGTGTCTGACTGTTGCAGTGGTAGGGGACAGGAGGACAGACATGGGGTGTCTGACTGTTGCAGTGGTAGGGGACAGGAGTACAGACATGGGGTGTCTGACTGTTGCAGTGGTATGAGACAGGAGGACAGACATGGGGTGTCTGACTGTTGCAGTGGTAGGGGACAGACATGGGGTGTCTGACTGTTGCAGTGGTAGGGGACAGGAGGACAGACATGGGGTGTCTGACTGTTGCAGTGGTAGGGGACAGACATGGGGTGTCTGACTGTTGCAGTGGTAGGGGACAGACATGGGGTGTCTGACTGTTGCAGTGGTAGGGGACAGGAGGACATACATGGGGTGTCTGTCTGTTGCAGTCGTAGAGGACAGGGGAAAGCAGGAACAATGACTTTGGTCACTGAAAGGTGTAAATGGACAACAGATTGTTTGTGAGGACTGAGGAGGAGATACTCTCTGTCTACATCATCTTTGTCCGGTGGGTTAAAAGTTAAATGTTAGCTTGACAAGTTAGGTAATCCTTTCTCTTTTAGATACAATCAAACACGGCTGAAATCTCCTTTCAAAAGCTCCAAAAGAATCGTCTCTCTCCTATTAAAGGCCTCCAGTATTCAGTCACAATGTAAAGTAGTCACTAGCGGGAACCCAGCTTCTACTGAGAATGAATAAACACACCTGATGCACATCCGTCTTCCTTGTTTTGATTCTTCAGAAATATCTTTTTGGATCTTTTGTTTTCAGAAGTTTCATATCTCCTTGTTTCACAGCAGCACATCTCCAGACGTATCCATAAAAATGTGTCTTCCCTGACACATGAATTACATCAAGTAACTCATAAACTCTACCTGGAAGTGGTACCTCTACCACACATTTTATCCTATTCCAGCTGCCCCTGTGATGTAACCAGAGAGGTAAAAGACTGTTCCAACGGCATCTCATTTGAGCCCACGGTCAACCACATGCACTCTGTCTCCTTTCAGATCCCTGGCAGAACTAGACTCTTTCCTAGAAGTGACCACAACCATGTCATATCTAATGCACTTGTCACAAAGTGTTATTGACATGTTGATATACAATTATAGACTGGTATTATTTAACAGCCAATTAATATGTTAACCACTTAACCCAATCAGTACATAAAAAAAACAACAACTTGTCTTTCGGTACAAACTTCTAAGCAGATAGAGTGGGTGTTGCAAGGAGCAGTGGAGTTGTACGACCCTGCTCATTAACAGACAGTTGAGAGAGAAATATATATATATATATATATATATATATATATATATATAGAGAGAGAGAGAGAGAGAGAGAGAGAGAGAGAGAGAGAGAGAGAGAGAGAGAGAGAGAGAGAAAGAGAGAGAGAGAGAGAGAGAGAGAGAGAGAGAGAGAGAGAGATGGAGGAAGAGAGAGAGAGAGAGAGAGAGAGTGAGAGAGCGAGACAGACAGAGCGAGAGAAAGAGAATGAGCAAGAGAGAGAGAGAGTGAGAGAGAGAGGTACTCCTTCCTGTTCTCTCTGTGTGTATAGAGGAGGCAGAGCCACAGCTCCTCCCTGTGGTTCCCAGCCTGGATAACTTCAGCACCACTAACCCCTACTGCCTCTCTCTCTGTTCTGTCCTCTACATCACCTACAGCAGAACGCCTTACGATAGTCGTACATAGACCTGCTACTCAAATGGCCGTGATGGTGACGTTCGTAGAGCATGGCGCTTGCAAGACAGAATAATGGGTTCGATTCCTGGGACCACCAATAGGTAAAATGTAAGTATCTCCTAAATGGAATATATTACTGTGTTATATTATTATATCAAATCCAATTTTATTTTGTCACATGCTCCGAATACAACAGACCTGACAGTGAAATGCTTACTTACAAGCTCTTAACCAACAACGCAGTTTTAAGAAAATAAATCCTTAAAAAAAAGAAAAGAAATAAAAGTAACAAATTACTAAAGAACAGCAGTAAAATAACACTTTATTTAACCTTTATTTAACTAGGCAAGTCAGTTAAGAACAAATTCGTATTCGTCAATGACGGCCTAGGAACAGTGGGTTAACTGGTCTAGGAACAGTGGGTTAACTGGTCTAGGAACAGTGGTTTAACTGGTCTAGGAACAGTGGGTTAACTGGTCTAGGAACAGTGGGTTAACTGGTCTAGGAACGGTGGGTTAACTGGTCTAGGAACAGTGGGTTAACTGGTCTAGGAACAGTGGGTTAACTGGTCTAGGAACAGTGGGTTAACTGGTCTAGGAACAGTGGGTTAAACTGCCTGTTCAGGGGCAGAACGACAGATTTGTACCTTGTCAGCTCAGGGGTGGCTACCTTAGGGCGGCTACCCTGCCGCCCCAATAGCGAGGCTTCATACAGGGGGTAACAGTCAATGTGTGGTTAGTCGAGGAAATTATGATGATGATGATGGTGATGATGATGATGGTGATGATGATGACAGCAAAGCTTTTTATGATCAGGAAATGAAATGAAATTAAAAACACGGTAGGACAAATATATAGGAAGGGACAGTTGTGGAAAAGGAGCTCAATGGTCTTAAATAAAACTTCAATGTGAAGAAACCTTAATAGACATTGACTCAAGCTAAAGTAAAAATCACCCAGGAAATTACTACTTGAGAAAAAGTCTAAAAGTATTTGGTTTTGTGTATATATACGATAGCCAGGGGCACAACCCTAACGATCAGACATCATTTACAAAGGAAGCATTTGTGTTTAGTGAGTCTACCCAGATCAGAGGCAGTAGTACTTTAAACCGCTGGGAAGGGGTTGGACAACATTAAACAATAGACCCCTAAAATATTTTACATCGTACTTTCAAGGTGACATTGTATTTCTATACCCAACAAAATGATACACTATAATGTGTCTATCCACTTTATTTAAAAACATTTTAAAAAAATATAACAAAGAATATCACTTGTTTGGCCTGTGTCATAGAGTGTATACTCAGTCCCTGAAGAGGACAGAAACCACAGCAGTAGTCAAGCTGGCACTTTACTCTCTCTCTTACTACAGACCCTCTTAGTCCAGTCCAGACCACTTTAACCATTCCCTGGTCTAGTCTAACATGTATCTAGGTTGCCACTGCTCTTGTATATTGTTCCAGACTGTCCCATTCTTCTTCCTCCGAAAGGAAAAATGACATTTAGAGAAGATTGGTGGGAAAAGCACTCTTAGATCGTTGTGTCCCTCTAGATCACAGCTTACCAGAGAGCCAAGCCAGTCAGCCAGTCAGTCAGTCAGTCAATCAGCCAGCCAGCCAGCCAGCCAGCCAGCCAGCCAGCCAGCCAGCCAGCCAGCCAGCCAGTCAGCCAGTAAGCCAACCAGCCAGTCAGTCAGTCAGCCAACCAGCCAGCCAGTCAGCCAGTCAGTCAGTCAGTCAGCCAGCCAGCCAGTCAGTCAGTCAGTCAGTCAGTCAGTATGCCAACCAGCCAGCCAGTCAGCCAGTCAGCCAGTCAGCCAGTCAGTCAGTCAGTCAGTCAGCCAGCCAGACAGCCAGACAGCCAGCCCTTTGGGCCTCCATTATTTGAAATTGTTGGGTTCTGGGTAGTTAATGGGTAGATGGGTCTGTTGGGTTCTGGGTAGTTAATGGGTGACTGGGTCTGTTTGGTTCTGGGTAATTAATGGGTGACTGGGTCTCTTGGGTTCTGGGTAGTTAATGGGAGACAGGGTCTGTTGGGTTCTGGGTAGTTAATGGGAGACAGGGTCTGTTGGGTTCTGGGTAGTTAATGGGAGACAGGGTCTGTTGGGTTCTGGGTAGTTAATGGGAGACAGGGTCTGTTGGGTTCTGGGTAGTTAATGGGAGACAGGGTCTGTTGGGTTCTGGGTAGTTAATGGGAGACAGGGTCTGTTGGGTTATGGGTAGTTAATGGGAGACAGGGTCTGTTGGGTTCTGGGTAGTTAATGGGAGACAGGGTCTGTTGGGTTCTGGGTAGTTAATGGGAGACAAGGTCTGTTGGGTTCTGGGCAGTTAATGGGAGACAGGGTCTGTTGGGTTCTGGGTAGTTATTAATGGGAGACAGGGTCTGTTGGGTTCTGGGGAGTTAATGGGTAGATTGGTCTGTTGGGTTCTGGGTAGTTAATGGGTAGATGGTTCTGTTGGGTTCTGGGTAGTTAATGGGTAGATTGGTCTGTTGGGTTCTGGGGAGTTAATGGGTAGATTGGTCTGTTGGGTTCTGGGTAGTTAATGGGAGACAGGGTCTGTTGGGTGCTGCTTGTGACACTCGGTTCAGAGGACGTGTGTATGATGCTCTCCTGCTCTGAGCTATCTAATCCCCTGCCATATGTTTCCTCCCAGGATCAGCTCATCTCGCTGAACTACAGGTACCAACCCAGACTTCAATACACCGTTAGGTGAATTGATAATAAAAGAGCAAACAGAAAGATATACCACACTTTGATGTAGGTACGTAACCAGACATCTAAAGATAGTGTGTTGTCCACTGATTGGTTGGTAAAGTGACCATTGTGTGGTGTTTGTATCGAATCAACACTTCCAACACTGTTCTAGAATCAGTCATTCTTACAATTCTAGAGTTCAAATAATGGAAGAATGTTAAATGTTTAGTGTTTTTTTGCTTTTCCTCACCAGATTATTCTCCCTTTGATGTCATCTTCAATAAGAGAAAAAAAAGACAGGAAACCAGTCAGTCTCTCCCTGTGGTCAACAAGGAGACACGTGGCATTTACCTCACTCTGTAAACCGGCCAAGACAACAACACTTCTGAAAACACAAGACAAAAACATTGTCATTTCAATAAAGCATTAGCAGTAGGAGATGTGGCCATTGCAGTGTTTTCCTCGTCTCTGTACGTAGTTTAGCCTGTTAAAATAAGAGGTCATATAATAACGTATAGGAAATTATTATCTCACAACGTTTATCTACAGACAAGAAAATATCATTTCCCTGTGAGGGTTTAAAAAAAAAAAAAAAAACATAGAGCATGGTGAGTGTCCCAAAATGGCACCCTATTCCCTATGTAGTGCACTGCTTTTGAACACGGCTCATAGGGCTCTGATTAAAAGTAGCACACTATGTAGGGAATAGTGTGTCATTTTTGGGACGAATGCCAGGTTTTGACTTTACAGGCGGATGCGATAACACATACTGTTTTCCAATGACTATTTCCCATCTCTTTTTCATGTCTGTATGTATATATATGTTTTATTGCTTCCTGCGTTCCTGCAACCTGCTAAAATAATCCCTTTCCCTCTCTCTAGCCTTGAGTGTGCCTGCCGGACTCTGAGTTACTCTAACCCTCTGGTCCCCTCTCTCTGTGTGTGTGTGTGTGTGTGTGTGTGTGTGTGTGTGTGTGTGTGTTCCCTGTGCTAGCTTTCACTGGCTGAGCTGTTGGAGGATTAGAAGCAAAACATAGACCTTCCTTCCTACAGTGATATAGTTCAGTTTGGTTGGGGACTCCCTCAGACCTTCCTTCCTACAGTGATATAGTTCAGTTTGGTTGGGGTCTCCCTCAGACCTTCCTTCCTACAGTGATATAGTTCAGTTTGGTTGGGGTCTCCCTCAGACCTTCCTTCCTACAGTGATATAGTTCAGTTTGTTTGGGGTCTCCCTCAGACCTTCCTTCCTACAGTGATATAGTTCAGTTTGGTTGGGGTCTCCCTTAGACCTTCCTTCCTACAGTGATATAGTTCAGTTTGGTTGGGGTCTCCTTCAGACCTTCCTTCCTACAGTGATATAGTTCAGTTTGGTTGGGGTCTCCCTCAGACCTTCCTTCCTACAGTGATATAGTTCAGTTTGGTTGGGGTCTCCTTCAGACCTTCCTTCCTACAGTGATATAGTTCAGTTTGGTTGGGGTCTCCTTCAGACCTTCCTTCCTACAGTGATATAGTTCAGTTTGGTTGGGGTCTGCTTCCGAGGAACTTGAAATGTGTCTCTCTGTGTTCCTTACACTAATTCCTCTCTTACCAGAGAGAAGGGGGACACTATCTCTTGACAGAGAGATGGGGGATACTATCTCTTACCGGAGAGATGGTGGATACGATCTCTTAACAGAGAGATGGGGGATACTATCTCTTGACAGAGAGATGGGGATACCATCTCTTAACAGAGAAATGGGGGATATTATCTCTTAATAGAGAGATGGGGGATGTTATCTCTTAATAGAGATATGGGGGATATTATCTCTTACCAGAGAGATGGGGGATATTATCTCTTAACAGAGAGATGGGGGATATTATCTCTTACCAGAGAGATGGGGGATACTATGTCTTAACAGAGAGATGGGGGATACTATCTCTTGCCAGAGAGATGGGGGATACTATCTCTTGCCAGATAGATGGGGGATTCTATCTCTTACCAGACTGAAGGGGGATACTATCTCTTACCAGAGAGATGGGGATACTATCTCTTACCAGAGAGATGGGGGATTATATCTCCTACCAGAGAGAAGGGGGATACTATCTCTTACCAGAGAGAAAGGGGATACTATCTCTTACCAGAGAGATGGGGGATACTATCTCTTAGCAGAGAGATCGGGGATATTATTTCTTACCAGAGAGATCGGGGATACTATCTCTTACCAGAGAGATCGGGGATACTATCTCTTACCAGAGAGATGGGGGATACTATCTCTTACTGGAGAGATGGGGGATACTATCTCTTGCCGGAGAGGACACAGGAACTCATAGGGGGGGACACTATCGCTTACCAGAGAGGACACAGGAACTCATAGGGGGGGATACTTTCGCTTACCAGAGAGGACACAGGAACTCATAGGGGGGGATACTATCGCTTACCAGAGAGGACACAGGAACTCATAGGGGGGGATACTATCGCTTACCAGAGAGGACACAGGGACTCAGAGGGGGGAAACTATTTTTTAAATAAAAACAGCCCTAGCCATACACTTGATTATTCCTCTCTATATTTTCCACTTTTAGGCAGGGGTAATATGGCTAGATTTAGGGAATGCTCCGAGACCCCTCGGTATATATTACCCAGACATCTTTGTGTGTGTGTGTGTGTGTGTGTGTGCGCGCGTGCGTGCGTGCGTGCGTGTGCGCATGCATGCGTGCGTGCGTGTGTGTGTGTGTGTGGTTGGGAGGGGGAGAAGGTGAAGGGGGAAGGGAGGAGGTGGGCAGTGTGCATGTCAAGCTCTCATTTGACACGGGAAACATTGAACGGAAAACATCCTGAATCCAATCGATACCGTTTTACATGTATGTATTTATATATTTCCCCTGGATGCCAATATTGACTTATGGCTCACATTATTTAATTTATGCAGGTCTCTTGAATTAAATCTGAAGTGGTAACACATTCATTGATATTATAGTGAAAGGTGGTAGGATATAGTCAGACATGCTGTTGTTTAAATATTCTCATACTATAAGGCTATTTGTCTTTATGCTTTTTTTTTGTGTGTGTGTAATTGGATGCTAGCAATATTAGCATCATTGTTCATTGTCATTACCTCGAGATAAGCACAACTACTCCAGCAGGAAATGGACTTGTGTGCCTTTTCACTGTAAAATAAAATCATTGACATCCTTTTTTTTTTCTCTCTCTCCAAAATTTTTCCTAATTTTATCTGCTTTCCTAATTTGTTTTAAGTAGGTTAACCCTCATCCGAATTAAACACGAAATTTAACTGAAGTTAAAATAAGCTGTAATGAATCTTCTGCCAATCTTCTGGAACAAAGGAGTTATTAGCTGCTTTTGTCTTTTACAAGTACGTTTCAACCTTGCAATTAAAGAAGTTAAGGTCCCTAATCATCATACTGAAGTAGCCGTGAAATAAATTACTTATTTTTTTCCCCTGTCACTGTACAACACAACATGCAGTTAAAAAACACAGTAGGTCTGTTCATTAGGAGTGGCTGGAAGTGTCGTCCAACAGGGACTTACAGGAGGACTTTAATTCTAAATACTCAGAGTTACAATGCAACATTATGCCAGTAGGTTTGTTCCTTAGGAGTGGCTGGAAGTGTCGTCCAACAGGGACTTACAGGAGGACTTTAATTCTAAATACTCAGAGTTACAATGCAACATTATGTCAGTAGGTCTGTTCCTTAGGAGTGGCTGGAAGTGTAGTCCAACAGGGGATACTTACAGGAGGACTTTAATTCTAAATACTCAGAGTTACAATGCAACATTATGTCAGTAGGTCTGTTCATTAGGAGTGGCTGGAAGTGTAGTCCAACAAGGGATACTTACAGGAGGACTTTCATTCTAAATACTCAGAGTTACAATGTAACATTATGTCAGTAGGTCTGTTCATTAGGAGTGGCTGGAAGTGTAGTCCAACAGGGACTTACAGACTTACAGGAGGACTTTCATTCTAAATACTCAGAGATACAATGTAACATTATGTCAGTAGGTCTATTCCTTAGGAGTGGCTGGAAGTGTAGTCCAACAGGGGATACTTACAGGAGGACTTTCATTCTAAATACTCAGAGTTACAATGCAACATTATGCCAGTAGGACTGTTCATTAGGAGTGGCTGGAAGTGTAGTCCAACAGGGGATACTTACAGGAGGACTTTAATTCTAAATACTCAGAGTTACAATGTAACATTATGTCAGTAGGTCTGTTCCTTAGGAGTGGCTGGAAGTGTAGTCCAACAGGGGATACTTACAGGAGGACTTTAATTCTAAATACTCAGAGTTACAATGTAACATTATGTTAGTAGGTCTGTTCCTTAGGAGTGGCTGGAAGTGTAGTCCAACAGGGGATACTTACAGGAGGACTTTAATTCTAAATACTCAGAGTTACAATGTAACATTATGTCAGTAGGTCTGTTCCTTAGGAGTGGCTGGAAGTGTAGTCCAACAGGGGATACTTACAGGAGGACTTTAATTCTAAATACTCAGAGTTACAATGTAACATTATGTCAGTAGGTCTGTTCCTTAGGAGTGGCTGGAAGTGTAGTCCAACAGGGGATACTTACAGGAGGACTTTAATTCTAAATACTCAGAGTTACAATGTAACATTATGTCAGTAGGTCTGTTCCTTAGGAGTGGCTGGAAGTGTAGTCCAACAGGGGATACTTACAGGAGGACTTTAATTCTAAATACTCAGAGTTACAATGTAACATTATGTCAGTAGGTCTGTTCCTTAGGAGTGGCTGGAAGTGTAGTCCAACAGGGTATACTTACAGGAGGACTTTAATTCTAAATACTCAGAGTTACAATGTAACATTATGTCAGTAGGTCTATTCCTTAGGAGTGGCTGGAAGTGTAGTCCAACAGGGGATACTTACAGGAGGACTTTAATTCTAAATACTCAGAGTTACAATGTAACATTATGTCAGTAGGTCTGTTCATTAGGAGTGGCTGGAAGTGTAGTCCAACAGGGGATACTTACAGGAGGACTTTAATTCTAAATACTCAGAGTTACAATGTAACATTATGTCAGTAGGTCTGTTCCTTAGGAGTGGCTGGAAGTGTAGTCCAACAGGGGATACTTACAGGAGGACTTTCATTCTAAATACTCAGAGTTACAATGTAACATTATGTCAGTAGGTCTGTTCCTTAGGAGTGGCTGGAAGTGTAGTCCAACAGGGGATACTTACAGGAGGACTTTCATTCTAAATACTCAGAGTTACAATGTAACATTATGTCAGTAGGTCTGTTCATTAGGAGTGGCTGGAAGTGTAGTCCAACAGGGGATACTTACAGGAGGACTTTAATTCTAAATACTCAGAGTTACAATGTAACATTATGTCAGTAGGTCTGTTCATTAGGAGTGGCTGGAAGTGTAGTCCAACAGGGGATACTTACAGGAGGACTTTCATTCTAAATACTCAGAGTTACAATGTAACATTATGCCAGTAGGTCTGTTCATTAGGAGTGGCTGGAAGTGTAGTCCAACAGGGGATACTTACAGGAGGACTTTCATTCTAAATACTCAGAGTTACAATGTAACATTATGTCAGTAGGTCTGTTCATTAGGAGTGGCTGGAAGTGTAGTCCAACAGGGGATACTTACAGGAGGACTTTCATTCTAAATACTCAGAGTTACAATGTAACATTATGCCAGTAGGTCTGTTCATTAGGAGTGGCTGGAAGTGTAGTCCAACAGGGGATACTTACAGGAGGACTTTCATTCTAAATACTCAGAGTTACAATGTAACATTATGTCAGTAGGTCTGTTCATTAGGAGTGGCTGGAAGTGTAGTCCAACAGGGACTTACAGGAGGACTTTAATTCTAAATACTCAGAGTTACAATGCAACAGTGTCATTTGCATATTTCATGTATTTTATTTATTTACCCAGGAACATACTACAGTGCCTTCAGAAAATATTCAGACTCGTTGTCATTTCCCTTATTGTGGTGTGCTGCAGCCCTGAATTTAAAATGGATCAAATTCGATGTTGTGTCATGTTTTTAGATGATTTTTTTAAATTCTTCATTCATTAAATATGAAAAACTCGAATGTTTTGAGTCAATAAGTATTCAAGCGACTTTGTCCCACCGTTTCAAAAACGCAACACGTATTTTTTTTTAAAAACATCCATACCCCTCCCATCTTCACAACGACTTTGTCAATATGACTTGCCAATTATAATTGTTAGATTGGTAAAAATATTTTTAAAAAGCAGACATTGTATATCCCTTTGAGTACGGTGTTGTTATTAATTACACTTTGGATGGTGTATTAACACACTGCAAAGATACGTGCGTCCTTCCTAACTCAGTTGCTGATGAGAAAGGAAACCTCTCAGGGATTTTCACCATGTGGCCAATTGTGACTTTAAAACAGTTCCATAATGTAATGGCTGTGATAGGAGATAACTGAGGATGGATCAACAACATTGCAGATACGCCACAATACCAACATAAATGAGGGAGTGAAAAGAAGGAAGCCAGTGGAGGATAAAAATATCCCAATATGCATCCTGTTTGCAATATGGTACAAAATCAAACTGCAAAGAAATTAACTGTATATACTGAATACAACGCATTATGTTTGGGCCAAATCCAACACAACATATCACTGAGTTCCACTCTTCATATTTTCAAGCATGGTGTTGGCTGCATCATGTTATGGGTGTGCTTGTCATTGGCAAAATCCTGGAGGACATCCTGGTTCAATCTGATTTCTAACGGACACTGGGAGACAAATTCACCATTCAGCAAGGACAATAACCTAAAACACAAGGCCAAATATACATTGGAGTTCACAGAAGGTTGGTGGCACCTTCATTTGGGAGAATGGGCTCGTGGTAATGACTGGAGCAGAATTAGTGGAATGGTATCAAATATATGAAGGACAGGGTCTCCAGTCTACATTTGCTCCGTTCCGGCCATTATTGTGAGCCGTTTTCCCCTCAGAAGCATCCCTTGCTGAAGTTGCTGACCAAGAAAACATTGAATGTTCCTGAGTGGCCTAGTTACAGTTTTGACTTAAATCGGTTTGAAAAAATATGGCAATAGCTGTCTAGCAGTGGAACCTCCTCAGAGGAGGAAGGGGATGGAAGCTCCTCAGAGGAGGAAGGGGATGGAAGCTTCTCAGAGGAGGAAGGGGATGGAACCTCCTCAGAGGAGCAAGGGGATGGAACCTCCTCAGAGGAGGAAGGGGATGGAAGCTCCTCAGAGGAGGAAGGGGATGGAACCTCCTCAGAGGAGGAATGGGATGGAACCTCCTCCTCAGTGAATTTAATAAAAATAGTGAAACATAGATAAAACTCTGCTAAATATATTCACATCACCAAATAATTGATTCAAACACACTGTTTTGTAATGAAGGTAGCCTCAGTAGCACTCTGTAGGGTAGCTGTCACATCCTGACCTTAGTTCCTTTTTTATGTCTCTATTTTAGTTTGGTCAGGGCGTGAGTTGGGGTGGGCATTCTATGTTATGTGTTCTATGTTTTCTATTTCTATGTGTTTGGCCTGGTACGGTTCCCAATCAGAGGCAGCTGGCAATCGTTGTCTCTGATTGAGAACCATACTTAGGCAGACTGCTTTCCCACTATGTGTTGTGGGTAGTTATTTTCTGTATAGTGTTTTCGTTTTTACCTTACAGAACTGTTTTGTTATTTTTTGTGTTCGGTTTAATAAATATACCATGAACAGTTACCACGCTGCACATTGGTCCGATCCATACTATTCCTCATCAGAACAGGAAGACAATCGTTACAGGAGCACCATGATGTAGCCAGAGGACAGCTAGCTTCTGTCCTCCTCTAGGTACATTGACTTCAATACAAAACCTAGGAGGCTCATGGTTCTCACCCTCTTCCATAGACTTACACAGTAATTATGACAACTTCCAGAGGACGTCCTTCAACCTATCAGAGCTCTTGCAGCATGAACTGACATGTTGTTCACCCAATCAAAGGATCAACGAATCAAAGGATCAACAAATTTAGTATTGAAAGCATAAGCTACAGCTAGCTATCACTGCTGTGTATAAAATGTGGTGAGTAGTTGATTTAAAGCGAGAGAAGGCAACAGTTGGAACAGTTTTTAGTGGTTTTTATATGAAGGTTTGGCTTGTAAAGTTTGGCTTGTAAAGACAGCTAATGTGTTGTGTCCTGAAGTCCACAAGCGAAGGGAAAAGGTGAGGAGGAGGAGAGCGTGTAGATGCGAGAAGGAATTATAGAATGAGCAAAATATTCATGCGGTTTGTATGTGGCTGCTAAGAAAGTGTATCAATTCATTCTGTTGAAAAAAAAAAAACGTTTCTTATTAAAAATGGAAGCCAACGGAATGAAACGTGTATAAACACACCTGAATTCGTCCAATAGAAACTCTTGTTTTTGCAACTGTTGGACTAATGACTACACCCTACATCAATCAGCTAGATGCAGGCAACAGTGTGCATGGTGGAATTTGAATGTGTCACTGTCTGTCACCTTGATTACCTTCACACCTACTTGTAAACGTTAAGTCGTAGTCTAGGCTGTAGCAACATCACGATGGGTATAGGAACAAGTTTAGTATCACGTAGAAGTATAACCCTATTGATGTTACAATGAGATGGGTGATTGGTTTTTGAATGACAGTCATCCAATATGCTGAAATAGAAATAAAGTCTCGTTAAAAAATACAAGTATCCTCCCTCATATTAAACGCCTCGACCATCACTACACTCTAGAGACGATCACCAACCAACTTGACAGAATTTGAAGAATTATTTATGTGCAAATATTGTATAATCCAGGTGTTCAAAGCTCTTAGAGACTTTACCCCCCCCCCCCCCCCAAAAAAAATAAATAAAGACTCAACAGCTGTAATCACTGCCAAAGGTGATTCTAACATGTATTGACTCAGGGGTGTGAATACATTTTCAAAACATTTGCCTAAAAAAAAATGTCTAAAAACATGTTTTCACTTTGTCATTATGGGATATTGCATGTAGATGTGTGAGGGAAGAAAAAACATCTATGTTGAATCCCCGCGGTAACGCAACGACAATCTGGGGAAAGTGAAGGGGTGTGAATAAAATCGGTATTTTCCCCCTCTTGTTTTATTAAGGTATAAAACGGTCCCTCTTCCAAAGAGAAGG
Organism: Oncorhynchus mykiss; assembly: GCF_057628025.1. Taxonomy (NCBI): domain Eukaryota; kingdom Metazoa; phylum Chordata; class Actinopteri; order Salmoniformes; family Salmonidae; genus Oncorhynchus; species Oncorhynchus mykiss. Next base: position 464,802 of record NW_028322102.1, read on the forward strand.
GAGGGAAGTGTGAACACAAAACCAGGTGGGAATTATCTACCTGTGACTCTGACCTAGTCCTGAACACATGGAACTGTAAACAGGCTGAAAGCTGAGGCCCACTTCACCCTGGTGATTCATTAGCAGCTCTGGGTGGAGAAGCACACACAGCTTAGAAAATAAAATAAATGAGAGTAGCCTTGTGCCTTGTGACCTTTTCTCACTCTCTTTCTCCTTCTCTTTCTCCCTCTCTTTCTCCCTCTTTTTCTCCCTCTTTTTCTCCCTCTTTTTCTCCCTCTTTTTCTCCCTCTCTTTCTCCCTCTTTTTCTCCCTCTTTTTCTCCCTCTTTTTCTCCCTCTTTTTCTCCCTCTCTTTCTCCCTCTCTTTCTCCTTCTCTTTCTCCCTCTTTTTCTTCCTCCCTTTCTCCCCCTCTTTCTCTTTCTTCCTCTCTTTCTCCTTATATTTCTTTCTTCCTCTCTTTCTCATTCTCTTTCCCACTCTCTTTATTCTTATTTTTCTCTTTCTTCCTCTCTTTCTTCCTCTCTTTCTCCATCTCTTTCTCCCTCTCCTTTCCCCACATAAACAGAACAGAAATAATATAGCTATCCGGCTGTCGGACCGGACCGGACCCGCAGTTGGAAAAACCTGTGGCCCCCACTGTTTCAATAAAATGTGTGCTTCATAATTCTCCAATAAATGTGTTACTCTTTATAGCTCTATAATCAGCCAGGCTATACGGGATTTACTTAACCAAGGTCATCCATCATATAAATACTTACATTGAAACATTTAACCACACCATGCATGTGTGCCTGTGTCCTAGATGGCACCCTATTACCTATATTGTGCAGACTCTGGTCAAAAGTAGTGCACTACGTAGGGAATAGGATGTCAGTTAGACGTTCTCTCGGAGAGAAAAGGCCACACTTCATCTCCAACATGTTTCAGTGTTAACGGCAAATCATTTCCATGCAGAGAGAGGAGCCTAGTGAGTAGCGGACTCTGAATGGTTTGTATAGTTTTGTCTCTCCTGTTTTGTGATCAGCGTGTATTATTATTCAGGCTTGTCTTGTGCTCGTGACAGCTGTCATCCTGTTTCTAATCATAACCATCACTTACAGAGTGGAAAATGGAGGAAGGATATACAAACAATACAACAACAACAAATAATGTGTGTGTTTGTGTGTCTGTGTGTGTTAGAGTGAGTGGTGGAGTGGTGGTTGGGGTGGTGAGGAGGAGGGGTGGTGGTGGTGGTGATGAGGAGGAGGAGGGGTGGTGGTGGATAAGATAATTGGTAGTGATGGAAGTGGTGATGGAAGTGGTGGTGGTGGTGGAGATAGAGATGAGGAGAGGTGGTGATGGTGGAGATGAGGAGAGGTGGTGGTGGTGGTGATGAGGAGTGGTGGTGGTGGTGGTGATGAAGAGGAGGAGGGGTGGTGGTGGATAAGAGAATTGGTAGTGATGGAAGTGGTGATGGAAGTGGTGGTGGTGGTGGTGGAGATGGAGATGAGGAGAGGTGGTGGTGGGGGAGATGAGGAGAGGTGGTGGTGGTGGAGGGGATGAGGAGTGGTGGTGGTGGAGGTGGGGGTGGAGGTGAGGAGTGGTGGTTGTGGAGATGAGGAGTGGTGGTGGTGGTGGAGATGAGGAGAGGTGGTGGTGGAGGTGGAGATGAGGAGTGGTGGTGGTGGAGATGAGGAGAGGTGGTGGTGGAGATGATGAGAGGTGGTGGTGGTGGTGGTGGAGATGAGGAGTGGTGGTGGTGGAGATGAGGAGAGGTGGTGGTGGTGGAGATGAGGGAGAGTGGTGATGGTAGAGAGGAGGAATGGTGATGGTGGTGGTTGAAATGAGGAGTGGAGGTGGAGGTGTAGATGAGGAGTGGCGGTTGTGGTGGAGGTGGTGGTGGTGGAGATGAGGAAGAGTGGAGGTGGTGGTGGTGGTGGTGGTAGTGGAGGGGATGAGGAGTGGAGGTGGGGGTGGAGGTGAGGAGTGGTGGTGGTGGAGATGAGGAGTGGTGGTGGTGGTGGAGATGAGGAGTGGTGGTGATGGTGGAGATGAGGAGTGGTGGTGGTGGTGGAGGTGGAGATGAGGAGTGGTGGTGGTGGAGATGAGGAGTGGTGGTGGTGGAGATGAGGAGTGGTGGTGGTGTTGGAGGTGGAGATGAGGAGTGGTGATGGTGGTGGAGGTGGAGATGAGGAGTGGAGGTGGTGGTGGTGGTGGAGATGAGGAGTGGTGGTGGAGGTGGAGATGAGGAGTGGAGGTGGTGGTGGTGGTGGAGATGAGGAGTGGTGGTGGTGGTGGAGATGAGGAGTGGTGGTGGTGGAGGTGGAGATGAGGAGTGGTGGTGGTGGAGGAGTGGTGGTGGAGGTGAAGATGAGGATTGGTGGTGGTGGAGGCTGAGATGAGAAGTGGTGGTGGTGGAGATGGTGGTGGTGGTGGTGGTGGTGGTGGAAATGAGGAGTGGTGGTGGTGGTTGAAATGAGTAGTGGTGGAGGTGTAGATGAGGAGTGGCGGTGGTGGTGGAGGTGGTGGTGGTGGAGATGAGGAAGAGTGGTGGTGGTGGTGGTGGTGGTAGTGGAGGGGATGAGGAGTGGTGGTGGTGGAGGTGGGGGTGGAGGTGAGGAGTGGGGGTGGTGGAGATGAGGAGTGGTGGTGGTGGAGGTGGAGATGAGGAGTGGTGGTGGTGGAGATGAGGAGTGGTGGTGGTGGAGATGAGGAGTGGTGGTGGTGGTGGAGGTGGAGATGAGGAGTGGTGATGGTGGAGGTGGAGATTAGGAGTGGTGGAGGTGGTGGTGGAGGTGGAGATGAGGAGTGGAGGTGGTGCTGGTGGTGGAGATGAGGAGTGGTGGTGGTGCAGGTGGAGATGAGGAGTGGTGGTGGTGGAGGTGGAGATGAGGTCTGGTGGTGGTGGAGGTGGAGATGAGGAGTGAAGGTGATGGAGGTGGAGATGAGGAGTGGTGGTGGTGATGGTGGTGGTGGAGGTGGTGGTGGAGGTGGAGATGAGGAGTGGAGGTGGTGGAGGTGGAGATGAGGAGTGGTGGTGGTGCTGGTGGTGGTGGTGGTGGTGGTGGTGGTGGTGGTGGAGGTGGTGGTGGAGGTGGAGATGAGGAGTGGTGGTGGTGGAGATGAGGAATGGTGGTGATGGTGGTGGTGGAGATGAGGAGTGGTGGTGGTGGAGGTGGAGATGAGGAGTGGTGGTGGTGGTGGTGGTGGTGGTGGTAGTGGAGGAGATAAGGATTGGTGGTGGTGGAGGTGGAGATGAGGAGTGCTGGTGGTGGTGGAGGTGGAGGAGTGGTGGTGGTGGTGGTGATGAGTAGTGGTGGTGGTGGTGGAGGTGGAGGAGTGGTGGTGGAGGTGGAGATGAGGTCTGGTGGTGGTGGAGGTGGAGATGAGGAGTGGAGGTGGTGGAGGTAGAGATGAGGAATGGTGATGGTTGTGGTGGAGGTGGAGATGAGATGTGGTGGTGGAAATGAGGAGTGGTGGTGGAGGTGTAGGTGGAGATGGGGAGTGGTGGTAGAGAGGAGGAATGGTGGTGGAGTTGAGGAGTGTTGGTTGTGGTGGAGGTGGAGATGAGGTGTGGTGGTGGAGGTGGAGATGAGGAGGGATGGTGGAGGTGGAGGTGGAGATGAGGAGGGATGGTGGAGGTGGAGATGAGGAGTGGTGGTGGAGTTGAGGAGTGGTGGTGGTGGTGGAGGTGGAGATGAGGAGTAGTGTAGGTGGAGGTGGAGAGGAGGAGTGGAGATGGTGGTGAAGAGGAAGATTGGTAGTGGTTGTGGTTGTGATGTGGACCAGAGCAGGAGTGGAGGGGGTGGGTTGTGGTAGTGTAGGTGGAGGTGGTGTTGTGGACCTGATCAGGAGTGGACGGGGTGGGTGGTGGTGGTGTAGTTGGTGGTAGTGTTGTGGACCAGAGCAGGAGTGGAGGATTATGAGAGAGTGACTGGAGGTACCCGAGCCACTGCCTGTTCACCCTGCTTCAATCCTGAAGGCGAGGTCAGTACAGGTGCATCAAAGCTGAGACCGAGAGACTGAAAAACAGCTTCTATTTCAAGGCCATCAGACTGTTCAACAACTATCACTAACTATCACTATCGCTAACAAACAGACTTGAAATCATTGGCCACTCTAACAAATGGATCACTAGTCACTTTATTAACCCCACTTAAATAATGATGTTTACATATGTTGCATTACTCATCCCAGATGTATATACTGTATTTTATACCATCTATTGCATCTCGTCTATGCCGGTCGGTCATGGCCCATCCATATATTCATATCTACATATTCTTATTCCATCCCATTAGATTTGTGTGTGTTAGGTAGTTGTTGTTGAATTGTTAGTTAATGCTACACTGTCGGAACAAGAAGCACAAGCATTTCGCTACACTCGCAGTAACATCTGCTAACCATGTTTATGTGACCAGTAACATTTTAATTGAACTCTTGTATGTTTGGCTGCTCCTTTTCAAGCAACAAGTTGACGCTTTCACCGCTGACGACACCCCATCATATCACTCGCTAACCCAACGCAGCAGAGCCTGAGGAGCTGGGGGCAAGCTGACCGCATTACGCAACCTCTCCAAACTTGTTCATCTACATAGAAACAGACAGCGATGGGGAGCATGAGGCTACAGTGTTTGCACAACACATGAGTAGCATATCATTATTTTATCATGGGCTTCAGACTGGCAGAAAGGCCTCACACAGATTTGAGAGAGAGAGAGATGTCGAGGAAAGGAATAAAGATATTTTGGGATAAATTGTGGCGCAGCGGTCTAAGGCCCTGCATCTACATACATAGATAGATAGATAGATAGATAGATAGATAGATAGATAGATAGATAGACAAATTGCTTTACAAATTGATGGAAAGTGGTGTTGAGGTAAAAACATATGGCATTATTACATCCATGTACACAAACAACAAGTGTGCGGTTAAAATTGGCAAAAAACACACACATTTCTTCCCACAGGGCCGGGGGTAGAGACAGGGATGCAGCTTAAGCCCCACCCTCTTCAACATATATATCAACGAATTGACTCGGGCACTAGAATAGTCTGCAGCACCCGGCCTCACCCTACTAGCATCTGAAGTCAAATGTCTACTGTTTGCTGATGATCTGGTACTTCTGTCACCAACCAAGGAGGGCCTACAGCAGCACCTAGACATTCTGCACAGATTCTGCCAGACTTGGGCCTTGACAGTAAATCTCAGTAAGACCAAAATAATGGTGTTCCAAAATAGGTCAAGTCGCCAGGACCACAAATACAAATTCAATTTAGACACTGTTGCCCTTGAGCACACAAAAAACTATACATACCTTGGCCTAAACATCAGCGCCACAGGTAACTTCCACAAAGCTGTGAACGATCTGAGAGACAAGGCAAGAAGGACTTTCTATGCCATCAAAAGGAACATCAAATTCAACATACCAATTAGGATCTGGCTAAAAATACTTGAATCAGTTATAGAACCCATTGCCCTTTATGGTTGTGAGGTCTGGGGTCCGCTCACCAACTAATAATTTACAAAATGGGACAAACACCAAATTGAGACTCTGCATTCAGAATTCTGCAAAAAATATCCTCAGTGTACAACGTAGAACACCAAATAATGCATGCAGAGCAGAATTAGGCCGATACCCACTAATTATCATAATCCAGAACAGAGCCATTCAATTCTACAACCACCTAAAGGAAGCGATTCCAAAATCTTCCATAACAAAGCCATCACCTACAGAGAGATGAACCTGGAGAAGAGTCCCCTAAGCAAGCTGGTCCTGGGGCTCTGTTCACAAACACACCCCACAGAGCCCCAGGAAGAGCAACACAATTAGACCCAACCAAATCATGAGAAAACAAAAAGATAATTACTTGACACATTGGAAAGAATTCACAAAGAAACCAAGCAAACTAGAATGCTATTTGGCCCTAAACAGAGAGTACACAGTGGCAGAATACCTGACCACTGTGACTGACCCCAACTTAAGGAAAGCTTTGACTATGTACAGACTCAGTGAGCATAGCCTTGCTATTGAGAAAGGCCGCCGTAGGCAGACACGGCTCTCAAGAGAAGACAGGCTATGTGCTCACTGCCCACAAAATGAGTTGGAAACTGAGCTGCACTTCCTAACCTCCTGCCCAATGTATGACCATAAAAGAGACACATATTTCCCTCAGATTACACAGATCCACCAAAAAAATTGAAAATAATCCATATTCTGATAAACTCCCATATCTACTGGGTGGAATTCCACAGTGTGACATCACAGCAGCAATATGTGTGACCTGTTGCCACAAGAAAAGGTCAACCAGTGAAGAACAAACTCTATTGTAAATACAACTCAAATTTATGCTTATTTATTTTCCATTTTGTACTTTAATCGTTACAACACTGTATATAGACATAATATGACATTTGAAACGTCTTTATTCTTTAGGAACTTCTGTGAGTGTAATATTTACTGTTCATTTTTATTGTTTATTTCACTGTTGTATATTATCTACCTCAATTGCTTTGGCAATGTTAACATATGTTTCCCATGGGAGGGAGGGAGGGAGGGAGGGAGGGAGGGAGGGAGGGAGGCAGGCAGGCAGGCAGGCAGGCAGGCAGGCAGGCAGGCAGGCAGGCAGGCAGGCAGGCAGGCAGGCAGGCAGGCAGGCAGGCAGGCAGGCACTACACTACTACTACACTAATACACTACTACTACAGGAGAACACTACTACACTACTATACTACTACACTACTACACAACTACACAACTACAAAACTACACTACTACACTACTACACTACTACACTACTACAGGAGAACACTACTACACTACTACACTACTACACAACTATACTGCTACACTACTACACAACTATACTGCTACACTACTACACAACTATACTACTACACCACTACACAACAACACCGCTACACTACTATCCTACTACACTACTACACTACTACAGTGCTATACTACTATACTACTAAACTACTATACTACTATACTACTATACTACTATACTACTGAACTACTGAACTACTATACTTCTATACTTCTATACTACTATACTACTAAACTACTATACTACTATACTACTACACTACTACTACAGTGCTATACTACTATATTACTAAACTACTATACTACTATACTACTATACTACTAAACTACTATACTACTGTACTACTACACTACTACTTGAGAACACTACACTACTACTTGCTGAACACTCATAGGCTGCTCATTCAGGAGAGGAGACACAGCCGGGAACTCTGCTGAACACTCGTAGGCTCCTCATTCAGGAGAGGAGACACAGCCGGGAACTCTGCTGAACACTCGTAGGCTCCTCATTCAGGAGAGGAGACACAGCCGGGAACTCTGCTGAACACTCGTAGGCTCCTCATTCAGGAGAGGAGACACAGCCGGGAACTCTGCTGAACACTCGTAGGCTCCTCATTCAGGAGAGGAGACACAGCCGGGAACTCTGCTGAACACTCGTAGGCTGCTCATTCAGGAGCCACATCCAAACACAGAACTCACTGACATCAGTCAATCTGTCTTAAGTATGTACAAGAGCCACGCCACTACAGCAAGCCAAGCCAAGCACGCAGCTCTCTCATATAGGAATATAATATAGAGCAGAGACGTTGTTGTCCGTTGGTTAGAATAGAAACGTGTCTTCTGCCTTTTTTCAACACCCCCAGGTATAAAAACACAAGTTGAGTGGCACGGGGTCAGCTGCAGTGGAGTGTGTCTGAATGGAGAGGAATTGTGGGGGTTAAGTGCCTTGATCAAGGGCAGAACGGGAGGAGATTCCAATTCACTTCCTTTCCCATTTTCGTGTCGCCGGGCCAAGGGCTTGAACCAGCAAGCTTCCAGCCAATCACAGCACTACATGAGCCATACGGCCAATCACAGCACTACGTGAGCCATACAGCCAATCACACCGCAACATGAGCCACACAGCCAATCACACCGCTACAGGAGCCATACGGCCAATCACAGCACTACATGAGCCATACGGCCAATCACAGCACTACAGGAGCCATACAGCCAATCACACCACTACATGAGCCACACAGCCAATCACACCACTACATGAGCCATACAGCCAACCACACCACTACATGAGCCACACAGCCAATCACACCACTACAGGAGCCATACGGCCAATCACAGCACTACATGAGCCATACGGCCAATCACACCACTACATGAGCCATACGGCCAATCACACCACTACATGAACAATACAGCCATTCACACCACTACATGAGCCATACGGCCAATCACACCACTACATGAACAATACAGCCAATCACACCACTACATGAGCCATACGGCCAATCACACCACTACATGAACAATACAGCCATTCACACCACTACATGAACAATACAGCCAATCACACCACTACATGAACAATACAGCCTTTAAACAATCATTGTGTTGATTATTCCTGACCTGACAGTACATCGTGTTTCATATCAGTACAGAAAGCACTGTTACTTCTGGGAAATAATATTAACAGTCATTTAATTACACATTTTAGATTTTTAACCTGTTTGCTGAATGCCCTACAGCCATGTTACCTGCTTATTGTACAAGTTGAAAATGTGTTTTAAATGTTCCTATATGAACAGGTAAATACTGTAAACAGAACAGCATTCCACCAGGAGAATGTTCTTTTATTTTTATATGATTTTTACATTGCCATTTACATATTTCATGATTGTCTGCTGAAAAATGCTGAAAATCAATTTGCAAATGCCCTCATTTTCTAAATGTGACGAACGCATGTTGTAGACAGTGGCCCCACCCCCACTAGTACACATCAGGTATACACATCAGGTATGCATATCATAGGTGTGTGTATCGGTGGCAAGGAAGTCAGACGCAGGAGAATTTCTCTTGGTAAAATGGAGTAGTTTAATGATGTAATAAAACACAACTCCAAAACCATGAAGAAACGCACTAAACAAAGTGGATACGAGGACCCGATGCACCAAAACAATAACTAACTATCTCTGACCAAGACATGAGGGGAAACAGAGGGTTAAATAGACAACAGGTAATGAATGGGATTGGTACCAGGTGTGAACGAAGAAGACAAGACAAAACCAATGGAAAATGAAAAATGGATCAATGATGGCAAGAAGACCGGTGATGTTGACCGCCGATCACCGCCCGAACAAGGAGAGACAACGACTTCGGCAGAAGTCGTGAAACATCATATTTACACATCAGGTATACACATCAGATATATCAGATATACACATAGTACATAATATATCCCAGCTTTGAGGCACATGTATTGACCTCGCCTCCTTGATGATCTTCTAGATGATAGCTGGGTGAACAGGCCGTGGTTCAGGTGGCTGTGGTCCTTGATGATCTTCTAGATGATAGCTGGGTGAACAGGCCGTGGTTCAGGTGGCTGTGGTCCTTGATGATCTTCTAGATGATAGCTGGGTGAAAAGGCCGTGGTTCGGGTGGCTGTGGTCCTTCATGATCTTCTAGATGATAGCTGGGTGAAAAGGCCATGGTTCGGGTGGCTGTGGTCCTTGATGATCTTCTTGGCCTTGCTGTGTCACCGGGTGCTGTATATGTCCTGGAGGGCAGGCAGTGTGCCACCCCCCCGGTGATGCTTTGGGAAGACCGCACCACACTCTGAAGAGCCCTGTGGTTGCGGACGGTGCATTTTCCGTACCAGGCGGTGATACAGCCCGACAGGATGCTGTCGATGGTGCATCTGTAAAAGTTTGTGAGGGTCTTACGGGCCAAGCGGAATTTCTTCAGCCTCCTGAGGTTGAACTGTTTCCCCTTCTTCACCACACTTCCTGTGCCACTTCCTGTGGACCATTTCAGATTGTCAGTGATGTGTAACGTCTAAGGAACTTGACACTTTTCACCTTCTCCACTTCGGCCCCATAGATGTGTACGGAGGCTCCCTCTGCTAACTCCTGAAGTCCACGGTCAGCTCCTTTGTTTGGTTGACGTTGAGGGAGAGATTATTTTCCTGGCACCTCTCCACCAGGCAATTAGGTTAATTAGGTTAATTAGGTTAATTAGGTTAATTAGGTTAATCAGAAATACCACTGTTGTGTCGTCTGCAAACTTGATGATTGAGTTTGGAGAAGTGAATGGCCACGCAGTCATAGGTAGACAGGGAGTACAGGAAGGGGCTGAGTGCCCTTATGGGGCCCCTGTGTTGAGGATCAGTATAGTGGAGGTGTTGTTGCCTATCTTCACCACCTGGGGGCGGCCATTCAGGAAGTCCAGAACCCAGTTGCACAGGGCGGGGTTCAGAGCCAGGGCGCTGAGCTTAATGATGAGCTTGGAGGGTACTATGGTGTTGAAGGCTGAGCTGTAGTCAATGAACAGCATTCTTAAAAAGTTTGTTTGTTTATTTTTTTGTCCAGCTTGGACAGGGCAGTGTGAAGCGCGATGGCGACTGTGTCATCCGTGGATCCATTGGAGCGGTATGCAAATTACATTGGGTCTGGGGTGTCAGATGAGGAGGAGGTCATACGATCCTCTTAATAATAATTCACCTAAATGACATACCTAAATCTAACTGCCTGTAGTTCATGACCTGAAGCAAGGATATGCATATTCTTGATATCATTTGAAAGGAAACACTTTGAAGTTTGTGGAAATGTTACATTAATGTATTAGAATATAACACATTAGACCTGGTAAAAGATAATACACTGGAAAAAAAAAAATGTGTTTTCTTTTACTTATTTTTTAATTAAACCTCATTGAAATGCAAGAGAAAGGCCATAATAAAGTTTTCCAGGTTAGGCGCAATTTCGATTTTGGCCACTAGATGGCAGCGGTGTGTGTGCAACATGTCAGATTGATCTAGTGAAGCATTTGCAATACTGGACAATATTTTGTATCAAGTCTGCCCAAATGTGCTGAATTGGTCAATTGGTACATTTTCAAGTACATAACTACAGAGAACATACCAACAATTAAAAAAAAAAAATTTTCAATTCAAAATTAAATTAAATTCAATTAAAAAAAAACAATAATTTAAATCATTAAAAAAAAACGGTAATACAAAAAGTATGTTTACACTCTCCCAGGAATGTCAAACTTGATGGATCGTTAGCTTATACACTAACTTTCACACATCTAGATGGCCGGGCGAGGTGTGTGTAGAGCCAGAGACAACAGTGGTGTTCAAACTGTAGAACCCAGTTCCTACATTTGAATATAAAAATATATATAACTTATAACAAATAACATATAACATATAACAAAACTATGCTGCATTTTATCTCTGGGACCCTCAGGATGACAATTCAGAGACAGATTACTGAATGGAAATACATTATTTACCTTCAGGGGTGAATGTATTAAACCAGTTGCCGTGATAAAGGGTTTGTTGTTGTGCACTCTCCTCAAAGAATAGTATTTGTTCACGGTAATAGCTACTGTAAATTGAACAGTGCAGTTAGATGAACAAGAATTTAAAACTTCTTATGGAGGTGATCCCTGCAGAGGGACCGCTCAGCGGAATTTTCAGAGCGCCACCTATAGTACTTTACTTTGTACTCGTTAAATCTCAAACTTTCATAAAAATACACATGCCAGGTACTGAATTAAAGCTACACTCGTTGTGAATCTAGCCACCAAGTCAAATTTGTAAAATGCTTTTCGGCGAAAGCATGAGAAGCTATTATCTGATAGCATGCACCCCCCAAAATACCAGCACGACACGTAAACAACAGATTTTGCGGTAGCCGGCGCTACCCAAAACGCAGAAATAAAATATAAAACATTCATTACCTTGGACGAGCTTCTTTGTTGGCACTCCTATATGTCCCATAAACATCACAATTGGGTATTTTTCCCGATTAAATCCGTCATTGTATACCCAAAATGTCATTTGCTGAAGGCCAGTCTGATGCTGCAAAAAGTCCATTTACAAGACGCAACGTCACTTTTTAAAATTACACAAGTCGCCTATAAACTTTTACAAATCACTTCAAACGATGTTTCTAAACCAACTTTAGGTATTAATAAACGTTAATGATGTATCAAATTGATCACGGGGCGATCTGTATTCGATAGCAGCAAGTCTGGAAAACATCGTCCATTTTTTCAGTTTCACAACATATTGTGGTGCGTCAGAAGAAGGGAGGGGTCTATTTGTGTTGCAACCAGGGATAAATGATTCTGTTATTGATAGCAAGGGTGGCATCGTGTGGAAGCTGTAGGCGTTTACAGGGGGTTCGCATATATTGTCTCTCGTCTTAAACAATAGATTGAATGGCGGACAAATATTTTAGTTTTTGTTTTTGGTAAACAGTTTTACCAGGGATTTTTACTCCTAAACACGTTCTGTTATAGCCACAGACCCGATTTAACCAGTTTTAGAAACTTCAGAGTGTTTTCTATCCACACATACTTATCATATGCATATACTATATTCCTGGCATGAGTAGCAGGACTTTGAAATGTTGCGCGATTTTTAACAAAAAGCTGCGAAAATTCGCATCATCCACAACAAGCCTGTCAGTTCGTCTAATTTCAGCCTTGTAAAGTGGAAACGTCTAGCCGCGAAGTGGCCACACAAGCTCACAAAACGGGACCGCCGCGTGCCGAAGAGCCTAGCGCGTAAAAATGTAACTCCCACAGCCAAGTTCCAAACTGCCTCCGGAAGCACCATCAGCAAAAGATCGGTACTTCAGAAGCTTCATTAAATGGGTTTCCA